>NC_053025.1:517697908-517829835 GCF_003073215.2 Triticum urartu | reverse complement strand
CCGGAGTGCGAAGCGTGTTATTTGGAGTCCCTAGGTTTCGCGGATCATCATAAAGGCAAGTAACACTTTGATCATATTCCTTTATCACCTAGTTTTTATGCATTAGTTCCAATCCTCAAACATTGCATGGTTAGGATGTGATTAACATGTGGGTTGGGAAGTAGTTGATGAGGTAGAACCTATTGCCCTGTTATATTCAAACCTTGGGAGTTACTTCTACGTATTGCTTATATTGCTATGCTATGCTCGTAGACATGGTTTGGGTGAGTGAAATCCATGACAGATGTGAGATGGTTAAATAATGGTTTAACTTAAGGTGGCAACTTGAATACACATCTGGGTGGATTGAGGCACCTGGAGTACCCAGTGTTGCCTGTAATTTTTTGGAATTCCCGGGGTTCCGTGTGATTTTCCTATGGACCGCCACCCAGGCTCAAAGGGAATTGAGATGATTCATGATAGAAACTTCCGTGCGCAGCCACAAGCTATTATGGGCTCTAGCATAGTTGAGTAAGTTACGTGAAGCTCTTGAAGAGGTGGATCAGCAGGTAGTGGGTTGTAGGTTTGGTATGGTCTGCCTGGAGTAGAGAGTTAATGTTTCTGAAAGACTGTGTCTCGGTCATCCGTTTCTCAAACATCATGTAGTGCGAGAAATTCAACGGAGGCGATCGAGTCTTGTGGGGAAAAGTGCGCAAACCTCTGCAGAGTGTACAATCTAATCATGGTTAGCCGTGTCCCCGATTGTGGACATCTTGAGTATCTAGTACTTGGAGTATCTTAAGTATCTCATCACTTTTAACTTAATATTGTTGGGTTGTTAATTACTTTAATTGGGATTGAGTTGGAGGAACCTTCTCAATGATGTTTCAACTACCATGATAGTTAAATTAAAATATATTCCTTTGTTGTAGGGAAAAATTGGCTTTTCACAAAAACTGTAACCATAGAGCTTTCCACTAGCCAAATATGCATGTAGTAATAGCATTATTCTGTTCTTGCTCTACTGTGTTACTTTGCCAGCATATTCCATGTGCTGACCCATTTTCGGGCTGCAACGTATTATGTTGCAGACTTTTCAGAAGAGGAGTAAGGTTCGTTAGGTCATTGTCGTGCAGCTCAGCTATGCCGTTGGAGTTGATGGACTCACTTTATCTTCCAAGCCTTCCGCTGTTATCGTATTAGATGGCCTTAAGCCATATTTATTGTAATAAGTTCTCTTTGGAGACATTCGATGTAATAAGTGTGTGATTTCTACTCTGTTATGAATCCTCAAGTATTGTGTGTGTCAGCATTACCGATCTAGGGATGACACTGAAGCACAGAGACTTGACCGTTTGAGGTCGGGTCGCTACAAGATGGTATCAGAGCACACGCTGAGTATAAGACACGACCACTAAGCTAAAGCCATAGGTCACTCTTCTCTTCTCATTACTGACTCCTCTCCATTTTCTACTCTTTAGGATGGCGGACGCAAGGAACAAGTTTGCACAACCGGATGAAGAAGCACCTTTTGGACGACACTTGAAGGAAGTCACTAGGTACTTGAACATTGGAATACCAAGCTTCACCGGGACTTACAACGCCACTTGGCCAGATGGATGATTCAAGTTCAAGTTCCAGGAAGGACCTTCACGCCAGTCACTAAACCCATAGAGTTTTCCTTTGATGCACCAACCTGGAGTCTAGGAAAGAGTATGGCAGCTCACATCACCATGGGATGCATTGGAGAAGTTTACCAAAAGGAGCTTAAGGATACTGTCTATCAGATTTGTGGGCGCCGAGACGAGAAATGGGAGATGATCAGCACCAGGAAGGATAGATCAATTGCAGCTTTCATCCAGGAACTAAACCAGCACATTCGACGCCAGGAGAATCAGATGTGCGCAGGCATGATATATCTGAAGAAGGCAATGACTAGGATCACAGAACTGTAGGAAGAACTCAAGGCTACACATGAAGATTATGAGGAAGAAATCATCATACTAGTGGAGAAGAATGACGATCTGGAAAGGAAGCTAGGAGTATTCCTGGGAGACCCCGCACCAGTAGAAGAAGACGAAGAACCCAAGGAGATTCGCCCGGAGGACTACATCATCATCGATGACACCGACTCTGACCTTAGCGATGATGACTTTGAAGACGAAGCTGGAGCAGATATCATGGAGTCTTCAACCGAGGAATATTTTTAGTAGACCACCACATCAGTAGTAGTATTCCACCATGTAAATAGCGTAGTCCGAGCACTTTTGCGATAGTTCTAGACCGATTGTATGCCCTTGCTTGATTGATTGAGTGAAATGTTTGTGTTTGTCTCATGTGCATATGGGTAGTGCTTTCTCATTAGACCTCATTCTATTCTAATCACTCCCCTCTAAACCTATCAGATGCCTCTGAGACGTGACCCCGGATTTACCTTCCCACCGGAGCTCACTCAGTTGATCCAGCAATAGAATACCCTGATGCACTTGTTAGTCCAGAAACAAGGCAACAACAACAACAACAACAACAACAACAACAACAATCCACCACCACCACCACCAGTTGACAACTTAGCCCATTTTCTGAGGTTGTAGCCACCGGTGTTTTCCAGTAGCACCGAGCCTATAGTAGCAGATGATTGGCTCCACAGGATTGGAAGGGAGTTAACCACTGCAAGATGTACTGATGCTGAGAAGGTGTGTTTTGCCGCACATCAGTTGGATGGACCAGCAGCCTCATGGTGGGAGAATTACACTGTCACCTACCCTATAGCCACGGTGACATGGGACCAGTTTCAACAAGCCTTCCGTACAGCCCATGTCTCAACTGGAGCAATGAGTATGAAGAAGCGTGAGTTTCACAACTTACGCCAGGGGAACCATACTGTGGCTCAGTATGCGGATGAGTTTAGCAAGTTATCTCGCTATGCCCCTAATGATGTGGCCATAGATGCCGCAAAGCAGGAGAAGTTTATGGAAGGATTAAATGATGAGATGAGCATGCAGTTGATAGTGGCAACATTCAACAACTACCAGGAGTTGGTAGATAAGGCTCTTATGATTGAAGGGAAGCAGCAGCAGATTGAGAACCGTAAGAGGAAGTATGGACAAGGGAGGTATACCTCAGGAGCTCAGCAGAAGCCTCACCTAACCCCAAATTTGGGAGGACTTGTTCATAACCATGGAGGCCACACCCATAATGGAGGAAGTAACCATAACCATACTGGCCCAAGGAATGGGAATGGGAATGGAGAAAGCAACAATCAGAACCGCCCCAATCCAGCCACACCCGCCAAGAGAGACCTAAGCCATGTTACTTGTTTCAAGTGCGGGAAGACTGGACACTATGCCACGGAGTGCCCTGAAGGGAAGAATGGAAACAGAAATGGGAGCGCTGGGAAGAAGCCAAATCCATTCAACAAAGGACAAGTGAACCACGTTAACATGGAAGAGGTTGAAGAGCAGCCAGACGCGGTTATAGGTAAGTTTTAGGTTAAGTCATTTACCGCTCTTGTTCTTTTCGATACTGGCGCATCGCATTCATACATATCAAGGGAATTCGTGGATAAGTTTAAACTACCGACCCCAAACCCTTAGGACCCCTCTGTTAGTAAGTTCACCTGGAGCAGAGTATATGGCTAGTCGATGGTGCGACCAGATACCCTTAACCATTGGCAACCATGTTTTTCCGTCCGACCTAATTATCTTGGAGTCACAAGGATTGGATGTGATATTAGGAATGGACTGGATGTCAAAGTACGGAGGAAGCATTGACTGTGTTAGTAGGTCAATTTGTCTCACCACCCCTGAGGGAAAAAGGATCAAGTACGTATCTAGGCATGCACCCAGAAGTAGCCAAGTAAATACCCTCACGGGAGTTGTTCAGGAGGAAGTGCCTATAGTAAAGGATTACCCGGATGTTTTTCCAGAAGAGTTACCAGGCATGCCACCGGATCGAGATATCGAGTTTTTGATAGAGCTATTGCCAGGCACAGGGCCAATATCCAAGAGAACCTACCGGATGCCCGCGAATGATCTGGAGGAGATTAAGAAACAGATCAAGGAGTTATTGGAGAAAGGTTACATTCGACGGAGTTCATCACCATGGGGAGCCCTAGTGCTTTTCGTTCAGAAGAAGGATAAGTCCCTAAGAATGGTTGTTGATTATCGAGCCTTGAATGAAGTGACGATCATGAACAAGTACCCATTGCCGATGATCAATGATCTGTTTGACCAGCTGCAAGGAGCTAAGGTGTTTCCGAAGATCGATCTGCGATCATGATACCATCAGTTGAAGATACGAGAGAAAGATATACCAAAGACAACATTCACCACACGGTACGGGTTATACGAATATACGGTCATGTCGTTTGGACTGACTAAGCCCCTGCCTACTTCATGAGCATGATGAACAAGGTGTTCATGGAATATTTGGATAAGTTTGTTGTGGTGCTCATTGATGATATAATGGTATATTCGAAGAATGAAGAAGAGCACAAGGAGCATTTGCGATTAGTTCTCGAGAAACTCAGGGAACATCAGTTGTATGCCAAGTTCAGCAAATGCGAGTTTTGGTTGAAGGAAGTCGGATTCCTTGGACATGTTATATCAGGAGAAGGTATAGCAGTAGACCCCACCAAGATTCAGTCAGTCACTCAATGGTTGGCACCCACTTCAGTTAGCAAGATCCGCAGTTTTCTTGGACTCGCAGGATATTATCGGAGATTCATTGAGAATTTTTCCAAAATTGTGAAGCCAATGACGGAGTTATTGAAGAAAGATACCAAGTTAAAATGGACGAAAGATTGCAAGGCAAATTTCCAAGAGCTGAAGAAACGTTTGACTACAGCCCTAGTGCTGACACTACGAGATATACGTAAGGATTTCCAAGTGTATTGTGACGCCTCTCGCCTAGGACTTGGAAGTGTGCTTATGCAGGACGGAAGAGTTATTTTGTATGCCTCACGACAACTAAAACCACACGAGTTGAATTACGCTACGCATGATTTGGAGCTAGCAGCCTTAGTGCATGTGTTGAAGACCTGGAGGCATTACCTTATTGGAAACCATTGTGATGTGCACACGGATCATAAGAGTTTGAAGTACATTTTCACACAGAAGGGACTGAACCTTAGGAAGAGGAGATGGTTGGAGCTCATAAAGAATTATGACATGAAGCTTCACTATCATCCAGGAAAGGCCAATGTCGTAGCAGACGCTTTGAGCCGGAAGAGTTATGCTAATACCCTAGAGAGCACGGCATTGCCGAAGGAGTTACCATAGGATCTCCGGGAACTTTGATTGGAGATTGTTCCTAGAGGTTTTGTTGCAACAATGGAGGTTCAGTCTACATTGTTGGGAAAGATTCGAGAAGCTCATAAGGATGACAAAGAGATTGCCGAGATAAAGGAGAAAATGAGCGAAGGAAAGGCCAAAGGTTTTCGTGAGGATGAGCATGACACCTTATGGTTTGAGGACCGTGTTTCTGTGCCCAATAACACAGAGATCAGGAAATTAATACTACGGGAGGCTCATGACTCACCATAGTCGATACACCCCGGAAACACCAAGATGTATTTGGATTTGAAGGAACGTTTCTGGTGGACAGGGATGAAGAAGGATATCGCCGAGTTTGTAGGTGTATGTGATGTATGTCAGAGAGTGAAGGCAGAGCATCAAAAGCCAGCAGGATTGTTACAGCCTATGCCGATACTCGAATGGAAGTGGGATAAACTTGGCATGGATTTTATGACCGGATTGCCTAGGAAAAAATTAGCTTATGATTCTATATGGGTAGCAGTTGACCGCTTGACCAAAGTGGCACACTTTATCCTAGTGAAAACAACTTATACTAGTGCGAAATTGGCCAAGATATATGTGACCAAGATCATATGTCTGCATGGAGTTCCGAGGACCATCGTATCAGATAGAGGAACACAATTTACCTCAAAGTTTTGGCATCAGCTGCACCAGACTTTGGGAACGAGATTGGAGTTCAGTACATCATTTCACCCGCAGACCGATGGACAGACCGAGAGAGTCAATTAGATTCTGGAAGATATGTTGAGAGCCTAGGCACTAGATTATGTGTCTAGTTGGGATGACAATCTGCCTTATGCAAAGTTCTCATACAACAATAGCTACCAAGCCAGTTTGAAGATGGCACCGTTCGAAGCCCTATATGGACGAAGGTGTAGAACACCGTTGATGTGGGAAGAAGTTTGAGACCGACAGTTGTTTGGACCAGACTTGATCAAAGAGTCTAAGGAGAAAGTTAAACTGATTCGAGATAGACTGAAGATAGCCCAGTCCAGACAGAAGAGTTATGCAGATTCGAAACGCAAGGAGGTTACCTATGAAGTTGGAGACGGAGCATATCTGCGACTATCATGTTTGCGAGGAGTGAAACGTTTTGGAGTCAAGGGAAAGTTAGCCCCGAGATTTGTAGGACCGTATCGTGTTTTGGAATGGATGGGAGAAGTTGCCTACAAGTTGGAGTTACCTGAAGGACTGTCAGGAGTTCACGATGTGTTTCATGTTTCCCAATTGAAGAAGTGCCATGCTGAGATGGCCGATATACCGCTAAGAGATACCGTACCCTTGGAGGCGATTCAGTTGGACAATGATTTGACTTATGAGGAGAAGCCAGTCAAGATTTTGGAGTTTGCTAGTCGAGTCACCCGCAGTAAGGATATTAAGTTTTGCAAAGTTTAGTGGAGCCACCATACCGAGGATGAAGCCACCTGTGAACGAGAGGATGATCTCCGCAAAGACCACCCGCACCTATTTTCTAGTCAACCCGAATCTCGAGGGCGAGATTCATCTTAAGGGGGGTAGGTTTGTAACATCCCAAATTTTCAATTTGGAATGTTATACATAGATCATTCTTGCATATCATATTTTATTGCATTTCGTCTCATGATCCTCGAAATCCTAAACAACTCAAGGACCCTCGGAGAGAGTTGGGGATTTCTCCGGTTTTCAAATTTGATTTTATCAAATATTGAAACAAGGATTTTTGGTTTTAATTATTTTTCCCTCCGAAAATATTTCATATTAAAATATATGAGAGGAGATAATATGACTTCCCCAAAATAAATGAAATATGGGCGGAAAAATATTAAAATCAAAATTTTGTTTTTATTTGGATTTTATTGCAATTTTATTTGCATTAGAAAATTGCACGTTTTCAAAATTGCATTTTTGGGCCAAGAAAATGTTCATCTCGTTCTAAATATTTTATTTAGACGGTGAAAATTTGTTTTGGAATTTTTAGATTTTAATTTTATTTTCTAGGAATTTTTTTTACTTTCGGTGGAATATTTTTTTAAAAAAAATTCCCCGGGCGCCGACTGGCCGAAAGCCCAGCCGAGCCGGCCCACCTCCCCGCGCGCCGTCTCCCCTAGGAGACCGAGCCGCCGCCGCCTCGAACGAGGAGTCCGGCCGGGACTCCTCCTCGCCGCCGCCCGCAGCCCCGCCCCTGCCGCCGCTGCCACGCCTCGCCGCCGCCTCACCTCGCCGGACTGATGAGGTAGCCGTTTGCCGCCGGTTTTTTTAGAAAACTGACTCGGTTCTTTTAAAAAAAACCTAGTTTGTTTTTTAGATCGGTTCGCCGGTTTTTTCCCGGTTCTTCTCCTTAGCGGACGTTCATCCGTACGTTCGTTTTAACGAACGGTTTTCGCTCGTTAGTTACACACAACGAACGCTCGTTCGTTAGCCTATTTGTCTGCTTTCTTTTATCAGATTTTTCTGCGATTATTTGTGATCGCGATTTCTGATCCGATTTTCGTTCTAGTTTTTCTTTTCGCTCGTTTGTCTGAATCAGGCGATTCAAGCGCCTAGACCTTCGTCTCGAGACCCTCTTTCTGTTTAATCAACTTGAACAAGATTTTGCTACTGTAAAATTTGACCTAGGTCAATATTAGTAAACGGATCTTCTTTCTTTCGCCGTTTGAGTTTCGTTGCTCCGTTCGATTTGATTCTTTTTTGCAAACCGGAGTTCTTAAGTTGAACTTTCTGGTTAGATCTTCTTATTTGAGTTTTACCCGTGCTTCTTTGCTTGATTGCTTATGTATGCTATTGTTTGTTTGCGATAGAATTCCTGGAGTGCGAAGCGTGTTATTTGGAGTCCCTAGGTTCCGCGGATCATCAGCAAGGCAAGTAACACTTTGATCATATTCCTTTATCACCCAGTTTTTATGCATTAGTTCCAATCCTCAAACATTGCATGGTTAGGATGTGATTAACATGTGGGTTGGGAAGTAGTTGATGAGGTAGAACCTATTGCCCTGTTATATTCAAACCTTGGGAGTTACTTCTACGTATTGCTTATATTGCTATGCTATGCTCGTAGACGTGGTTTGGGTGAGTGAAATCCATGGCAGATGTGAGATGGTTAAATAATGGTTTAACTTAAGGTGGCAACTTGAATACACATCTGGGTGGATTGAGGCACCTGGAGTATGCCTGTATTTTTTGGAAATCCCGAGGTTCCGTGTGATTTTCCTATGGACCGCCATCCAGGCTCAAAGGGAACTGAGATGATTCATGCTAGAAACTTCCGTGTGCAGCCACAAGCTATTATGGGCTCTAGCATAGTTGAGTATGTTACGTGAAGATCTTGAAGAGGTGGATCAGAAGGTAGTGGGTTGTAGGTTTGGTATGGTCTGCCCGGAGTAGAGAGTTAATGTTTCTGAAAGACTGTGTCTCGGTCATCCGTTTCTCAAACATGATGTAGTGCGAGAAATTCAACGGAGGCGATCGAGTCTTGTGGGGAAAAGTGCGCAAACCTCTGCAGAGTGTACAATCTAATCATGGTTAGCCGTGTCCCCGGTTGTGGACATCTTGAGTATCTAGTACTTGGAGTATCTTAAGTATCTCATCACTTTTAACTTAATATTGTTGGGTTGTTAATTACTTTAATTGGGATTGAGTTGGAGGAACCTTCTCAATGATGTTTCAACTACCATGATAGTTAAATTAAAATATATTACTTTGTTGTAGGGAAAAATTGGCTTTTCGCAAAAACTGTAACCAATAGAGCTTTCCACCAGCCAAATATGCATGTAGTGATAGCATATGTTCTTGCTCTACTGTGTTACTTTGCCAGCATATTCCATGTGCTGACCCGTTTTCGGGCTGCAACGTATTATGTTGCAGACTTTTCAGAAGAGGAGTAAGGTTCGTTAGGTCGTTGTCGTGCAGCTCAGCTATGTCGTTGATGTTGATGGACTCACTTTATCTTCCAAGCCTTCAGTTGTTATCATATTAGATGGCCTTAAGCCATATTTATTGTAATAAGTTCTCTTTGGAGACATTCGATGTAATAAGTGTGTGATTGCTACTCTGTTATAAATCCTCGAGTATTGTGTGTGTCAGCATTACCGATCCAGGGATGACACAGAAGCACAGAGACTTGACCGTTTGAGGTCGGGTCACTACAATATCTTTTATGTAATCTGAAACGTGCTCCCGTGAAATTTTAGGACTTTTGGAGATGTGCAGAATAGGTCTCTAATATTTGCTCCTCTTCCAGCCCAAAATTCCAGCTATCGGCATTCTCCCTCTTCATGTAAACCTTGTAAAATAAGAGAGAATAGGCATAAGTATTATGATATAAGGTGTAATAACAGTCCATAATGCAATAAATATCAATATAAAAGCATGATGCAAAATGGACGTATCAGTTCCCACATGTTCCACGATGATCTCATCGGATGAACCACGATGTCGGATGAACCACGATGTCCATCAGTATGTTACTTGTCTGAGATTCGATCATCGGTATCCCCATACCTCGTTCAATATCGTTACCAGCAAGTCTCTTTACTCGTTCCATAATGCATGATCCCGTGACCAACTCTTTAGTCACATTGAGCTCGTTATGATGATGCATTACCGAGTGGGCCCAGAGATACCTCTGCGTCATACGGAGTGACAAATCCCAGTCTCGATTCGTGTCAACCCAACAGACACTTTCGGAACCTGTAGTGCACCTTTATAGTCACCCAGTTATGTTGTGATGTTTGATCCACCCAAAGCACTCCTACGGTATACGGGAGTTGCACAATCTCATGGTCTAAGGAAACGATACTTGACATTAGAAAAGCTCTAGCAAACAAACTACACGATCTTGTGCTATGCTTAGGATTGGGTCTTGTCCATCACATCATTCTCCTAATGATGTGATCCCATTATCAACGACATCCAATGTCCATGGTTAAGAAACCACAACCATCTATTGATCAGCGAGCTAGTCAACTAGAGGCTCACTCGGGACATGTTGTGATCTATGTATTCACACATGTATTACGGTTTCCAGTTAGTACAATTATAGCATGAACAATAGACAATTATCATGAATAAAGAAATATAATAATAACCATTTTATTATTTCCTCTAGGGCATATTTCCAACAATCTCCCACTTGCACTAGAGTCAATAATCTAGTTACATTGTGATGAATCGAACACCCATAGAGTTCTGGTGTTGATCATGTTTTGCTCGTGGAAGAGGTTTAGTCAACGGATCTGCAACATTCAGATCCATGTGCACTTTACAAATATCTATGTCTCCATCTTGAATAAATTCACGAATGGAGTTGAAGCAACGCTTGATGTGTCTGGTCTTCTTGTGAAACCTGGGCTCCTTGGCAAGGGCAATAGCTCCAGTGTTGTCACAAATGAGAGTCATCGGGCCCGACGCATTGGGAATGACTCCTAGGTCGATGATGAACTCCTTCATCCAAACTGCTTCCTGCGCTGCTTCCGAGGCAGCTATGTACTCTGCTTGTCATGTAGATCGCGCCATGACGCTTTGCTTGCAACTACACCAGCTGACTGCCCCACCATTCAAAATGTACATGTATCCGGTTTGTGACTTGGAGTCATCCAGATCTGTGTCAAAGCTAGCATCGACATAACCCTTTACAATGAGCTCTTCGTCACCTCCATAAACGAGAAACATATCCTTAGTCATTTTTAGGTACTTCAGGATATTATTGACCGCTCTCCAGTGTTCCATACCGGGATCACTTTGGTACCTCCCTACCAAACTTAAGGCAAGGTTCACATCAGGTCTGGTACACAGCATGGCATACATAATAGAGCCTATGGTTGAGGCATAGGGGATGACACTCATCTTTTCTCTATCTTCTGCCGAGGTCGGGCATTGAGCCATGCTCAATCTCACACCTTGCAACACAGGCAAGAACCCCTTCTTGGACTCATCCATATTGAACTTCTTCAATATCTTGTCAAGGTATGTGCTTTGTGAAAGACCAATGAGGCGTCTCGATCTGTCTCTATAGATTTTGATGCCTAATATGTAAGCAGCTTCTCCAAGGTCCTTCATTGAAAAACACTTATCCAAGTAGGCCTTTATGCTTTCCAAAAGTTCTATATCATTTCCCATCAATAGTATGTCATCCACATATAATATGAGAAATGCTACAGAGCTCCCACTCACTTTCTTGTAAACACATGCTTCTCCATAAGTCTGCATAAACCCAAACGCTTTGATCATTTCATGAAAGCGAATGTTCCAACTCCGAGATGCTTGCACCAGCCCATAGACGGAGCGCTGGAGCTTGCACACCTTGTCAGCATTCTTAGGATTGACAAAACCTTCCGGCTGCATCATATACAATTCTTCCTTAAGGAAACCATTAAGGAATGTCGTTTTGACGTCATTTATCATATCTCATAATCATAGAATGCGGCAATTGCTAACACGATTCAGATGGACTTCTGCTTCGCTATGGGTGAGAAGGTCTCATCATAGTCAACCCCTTGAACTTGTCGATAACCCTTAGCAACAAGCTGAGCCTTATAGATGGTCACATTAATATCCGCGTCGGTCTTCTCCTTAAAGATCCATTTTTTCTGTATGGATTGCCGATCATCGGAAAGTCTGTCAAAGTCCATACTTCATTTTCATACATGGATCCTATCTCGGATTTCATGGCCTCAAGACATTTGTTGGAATCCGGGTATGCCATCGCTTCTTCATAGTTCGAAGGTTCACCGTTGTCTAACAACATGATTTCCAGGATAGGGTTGCCGTACCACTCTGGTGCGGAATGTGTCCTTGTGGACCTACGAAATTCAGTAGCAACTTGATCCGAAGTTTCATGATTATCATCATTAACTTCCTCCCACTTACTTCGTTTGAGAGAAACTCTTTCTCCAGAAAGGATCCATTCTTGGCAACAAAGATCTTGCCTTCGGATCTTAGGTAGAAAGTATACCCAATAGTTTCCTTAGGGTATCCTATGAAGATGCATTTTTTCGACTTGGGTTCGAGCTTTTTAGGTTGAAGTTTCTTCACATAAGCATCGCATCCCCAAACTTTCAGAAACGGGAGCTTAGGTTTCTTCCCAAACCACAATTCATATGGTGTCGTCTCAACAGATTTCGACGGAGCCCTATTTAAAGTGAATGTGGCGGTCTCTAAAGCATGACCCAAAAATGATAGCAGTAGATCGGTAAGAGACATCATAGATCGCACCATATCCAATAGAGTGCGATTGCGACATTCAGACACACCATTATGCTGAGGTGTTCTAGGCGGCGTGAGCTGTGAAACAATTCCACATTTCCTTAAGTGCATGCCAAACTCGTGACTCAAGTATTCCCCTCCACGATCTGATTGTAAGAACTTTATTTTCCTATCACGTTGATTCTCCACCTCACTCTGAAATTCCTTGAATTTTTCAAAGGTCTCAGACTTGTGTTTCATTAAGTAGACATACCCATATCTGCTTAAGTCATCAGTGAGGATGAGAACATAACGATAGCCAACGCGAGCCTCAACGCTCATTGGACCACATACATCAGTATGTATGATTTCCAATAAGTTGGTTGCTTGCTCCATTGTTCCAGAGAATCGAGTCTTGGTCATTTTGCCCATGAGGCATGGTTCGCATGTGTCAAATGATTCATAATCAAGAGACTCCAAAAGTCCATCTGCATGGAGTTTCTTCATGCGTTTGTCACCAATGTGACCAAGGCGGCAGTGCCACAAGTATGTGGGACTGTCATTACCAACCTTACATCTTTTGGCATTCACACTATGAATATGTGTAACATCACGTTTGAGATTCAATAAAAATAAACCATTGACCAGCGGGGCATGACCATAAAACATATCTCTCATATAAATAGAACAACCATTATTCTCGGATTTAAATGAGTAGCCATCTCGCATTAAACGAGATCTAGATACAATGTTCATGCTCAAAGCTAGCACTAAATAACAATTATTGAGGTTTAAAACTAACCCCGAAGGTAGATGTAGAGGCAGCGTGCCGACGGTGATCACATCGACCTTGGAACCATTCCCGATGCGCATCGTCACCTCATCATTCGCCAGTCTCATCAATAACATGTATATCACATATACCTTTGGCGTTGCTGCCCTTCTTATCCGCTAAGTACTTGGGGAAGTTCCGTTTCCAGTGACCATTTCCCTTGCAATAAAAGCACTGAGTCTCGGGCTTGGGTCCATTCTTTGGCTTCTTCCCGACAACTGATTTACCGGGCATGGCAACTCCCTTGCTGTCCTTCTTGAAGTTCTTTTTACCCTTGCCTTTCTTGAAACTAGTGGTCTTATTCACCATCAACACTTGATGTTCCTTTTTGATTTCCACCTCCGCTGATTTCAGCATTGAATATAACTCAGGAATGGACTCCTCCATCCCTTGCATATTGTAGTTCATCACAAAGCTCTTGTAGCTAGGTGGAAGCGACTAGAGGATCTTGGTAATGACCGAGTCATCTGGAAGATTAACTCCCAGCTGAGACAAGCAGTAGTGCAACCCAGACATTTCGAGTATATGCTCGCTGACAGAACTGTTTTCCTCCATCTTACAACTGTAGAACTTGTTGGAGACTTCATATCTCTCGACCCGGGCATGAGCTTGGAAAACCATTTTCAGCTGTTGGAACATCTCATATGCTCTGTGCTGCTCAAAACGCTTTTGGAGCCCCGGTTCTAAGCTGTAAAGCATGCTGCCTTGAACCAAGGAGTAATCATCACTACACGACCGCCAGGCGTTCATAATATCTTGAGTTGCTGGGAAAATGGGTGCGTCACCTAGCGGTGCTTCAAGGACATATGCTTTCTTGGCAGCTATGAGAATGATCCTCAAGTTACGGACACAATCCATATAGTTGCTACCATCGTCTCTCAGCTTGGTTCTCTCTAGGAACGCGTTGAAGTTGAGGGCAACATTAGCATGGGCCATATGATCTACAAGACATATTGTAAAGATATTTTAGACTAAGTTCATGATAATTAAGTTCATCTAATCAAATTATTTAATGAACTCCCACTCAGACAGACATCCCTCTAGTCATCTAAGTGATACATGATCCGAATCGACTAGGCCGTGTTCGATCATCACGTGAGACGGACTAGTCATCAACGGTGAACATCTCCATGTTGATCATATCTACTATACGACTCATGTTCGACCTTTCGGTCTCTCGTGTTCCGAGGCCATGTATGTACATGCTAGGCTCGTCAAGTCAACCTAAGTGTTTCACTTGTGTAAATCAGGCTTACACCCGTTGTATGCGAATGTTAGAATATATCACACCCGATCATCACGTGGTGCTTCAAAACAATGAACCTTCGCAATGGTGCACAGTTAGGGGGAACACTTTTCTTG
This sequence comes from Triticum urartu, assembly GCF_003073215.2. NCBI lineage: Eukaryota > Viridiplantae > Streptophyta > Magnoliopsida > Poales > Poaceae > Triticum > Triticum urartu. The sequence goes on along the minus strand of NC_053025.1, from coordinate 517,815,186 downwards.
AAATGTTAGTGAGGGATCATCTTATTTATGCTACCGTCGTTCTAAGCAAATAAGATGTGAACATGTCAAACATCACATGCAAATCATGAAGTGACATGATATGGCCAATATCATCTTGCGCCTTTGATCTCCATCTTTGAGGCGCGGCATGATCACCTTCATCACCGGCATGACACCATGATCTCCATCATCATGATCTCCATCATCGTGTCTTCATGAAGTTGTCTCGCCAACTATTACTTCTACTACTATGGCTAACGGTTAGCAATAAAGTAAAGTAATTACATGGCGTTTTCGTTGACACGCAGGTCATACAAGAAATTAAGACAACTCCTATGGCTCCTGCCGGTTGTCATACTCATCGACATGCAAGGCGTGATTCCTATTACAAGAACATGATCAATCTCATACATCACATATATCATTCATCACATCCTTTTGGCCATATCACATCACATAGCATACCCTACAAAAACAAGTTAGACGTCATCTAATTGTTGTTGCATGTTTTACGTGGCTGCTAAGGGTTTCTAGCAAGAACGTTTCTTACCTACGCAAAAGCCACAACGGTGATATGCCAATTTCTATTTACCCTTCATAAGGACCCTCTTCATGCATCCGATCCGACTAAACTGGGAGAGACAGACACCCGCTAGCCACCTTATGCATCAAGTGCATGTCAGTCGATGGAACCAGTCTCACATAAGCATACGTGTAAGGTCGGTCCGGGCCGCTTCACCCCACAATGCCGCCGAATCAAGATAAGACTAGTAACGGTAAGCAAATTGAACAAATCATCGCCCACAACTACTTTGTGTTCTACTCGTGCATAGAATCTACGCATAGACCTAGCTCATGATGCCACTGTTGGGGAACGCAGTAATAATTTAAAATTTTCCTACGTGTCATCAAGATCAATCTAGGAGATGCTAGCAATGAGAGAGAAGGAGTGCATCTTCATACCCTTGAAGATCGCTAAGCGGAAGCGTTACAAGAACGCGATTGATGGAGTCGTACTCGCGGTGATTCAAATCACGGAAGATCCGATCAAGCACCGAACGGACGGCGCCTCCGCGTTCAACACACGTACAGCTCGGGGACGTATCCTCCTTCTTGATCCATCAAGGGGAGAGGAGAAGTTGAGGGAGAACTCCGGCAGCACAACGGTGTGGTGGTAGTGGAGCTCGTGGTTCTCCGGCAAAGCTTCGCTAAGCACTACGGAGGAGGATGAGGTGTTGGGGGAGGGAGGGGTTGCGCCAGGGAAGGGGTGCGGCTGCCCTCCCCCCCCCCCCCCCCCCTTTATAGGGTGAAGGGGAGAGGGGTCAGCCTCCCTAGATGCATCTAGAGGGGGGCGGCGGCCAGGGGGGAAGACTTGCCCCCCAAGCAAGGTGGGAGGCGCCCCCTCCCCTTAGGGTTTCCAACCCTAGGCGCCTTGGGCCCTTGGGGGCGCACCAGCCCACCAGGGACTGATTCCCTCCCATATTCAGCCCATTAAGTCCCCCGGGGCAGATGGCCCCACCCGATGGACCCCCGGACACCTTTCGATGGTCCCAGTACAATACTGATAACCCCCAAAACTATTCCGCTGACTGAAACTGGACTTCCCATATATAAATCTTCACCTCCGGACCATTCCGGAACTCCTCGTGACATTCGAGATCTCATCCGGGACTCTGCAAAACCTTTGGTAACCACATACAATTTCCCGTAACAACTCTAGCGTCACCGAACCTTAAGTGTGTAGACCCTATGGGTTCGGGAACCATGTAGACATGACCGAGACATCTCTCCGGCCAATAACCAACAGCGGGATCTAGATACCCATGTTGGTTCCCACATGTTCCACGATGATCTCATCAGATGAACCACGATGTCGGGGATTCAATCAATCCCGTATACAATTCCCTTTGTCCAACGGTATGTTACTTGCCCGAGATTCGATCGTCGGTATCCCCATACCTCGTTCAATATCATTGCCAGCAAGTCTCTTTACTCGTCCCGTAACGATGATCCCGTGGCCAACTCTTTAGTCACATTGAGCTCGCTATGATGATGCATTACCGAGTGGTCCCAGAGATACCTCTTCGTCATACGGAGTGACAAATCCCAGTCTTGATTCGTGCCAACCCAACAGACACTTTCGGAGATACATGTAGTGCACCTTTATAGTCACTTGGTTACGTTGTGACATTTGATACACCCAAAGCACTCCTACGGTAACCGAGAGTTGCACAATCTCATGGTCTAAGGAAACGATACTTGACATTAGAAAAGCTCTAGCAAATGAACTACACTATCTTGTGCTAGCTTAGGATTGGGTCTTGTCCACCACATCATTCTCCTAATGATGTGATCCCGTTATCAACGACATCCAATGTCCATGGTTAAGAAACCACAACCATCTATTAATCAACAAGCTACTCAACTGGAGGCTCAGTGGGGACATGTTGTGATCTGTGTATTCACACATGTATTATGGTTTCCGATTAATCCAATTATAGCATGAACAATAGAAAATTATCATGAACAAGGAAATATAATAATAACCATTTTATTATTACCTCTAGGGCATATTTCCAACATTAGTACCATCCTATAGTTGACTGATGTCTTCTTCATTGTGCAAATAAAGATCTTGCTGTTATTCGTCGCAAGTTTCTTTATCCTAACAATCTTTCTAAGTTTCTTGACTTGACTGATATTCATGGACATCTCATTTCCCCATATTCAAAATGGGATGAACGGTGGGTCTAAGCCTATTACAGCAGGACCTACATGTGCAAGACCAAATTGTATGAAACCTAAATATTATAATGATTCCTGCAACTGCACAATAATGTGCTATTAGTGAAAGGACCATGCATGTGCAAACCTCGATGGTAAACCATAGTGTCTCCCATTGTTTCCCTGCAACACATATAAGGAAGATCTTGATCACGTTAACTAAGAGTTGCCATACTATCAGTAGAATATGCATTCAATACAGCCAAATTTAATTATTTCTCACATGCATAACAATACAAAATTGTACCCACAACAAATGAAAATCAAATTGCAGAATTAAACCAAACAGTTAACTGGACAGCAGACCGAATGAATCAAAATAGTTAACTGAGCACGACATTGCAGAATAGAACATATACTAGAAGATAAGACAGTTAATGAAACCAAGAATGCTTGAGAATAGTACAAAATGTAGCAATTGTTGGACCAAACTATTAACTGGACATTACATTCTAGAATATCAGATTGCATATTAACATTACAGATGACAAATCACTAGAAGTCATTGATGGTGGATTCGAGAAAACAACATGAACTATATTTTAAAGTAGACAACCGTGTGGCGGTGTCAAGGGTGGCCTCGAAAGTGAGGTGCTCCTCCAAGATCTGACGGTTGGCACGCATGGCAGCCATAGCGACCTCGTCCGCGCATGCGACCGGGATTTGTTTCTCCGCTGCCAAATGCTATTGAGCTCCACATTATACCGTGCGCAAAATGGTTGTGGGCGGCGCTTAATCTGAGGATGGGGCCAGTGATTTCGGCGGAAGGTGTCGTGCTGTCGGTCGGGGCATGTGGGATGGGGGAGGAGGAGGATGGTGTGGGTGGGTGTGGTTTACCTGACCATATCAATGAGGCCGCATAGCAAGAAGAAGGGTTCCGGCGAGGAGGCGGCGCTGCAAGAAGAAGGGTCACCGGCGAAGAGGCGGCGCTGCCAGTAAGCAGGAACGTAAGTTTGAACTTGGAAAGCAAGGAAGAACAATGGAAATGTGGCTTTTGGTGGGGGGAGATAGATCTTTCCATGGTGGCAGAAATTTTTTCACTCGGTGCCGTGAGAAACTGGCGCACGAGTGTGGTTCAAGCGCGGGCGATGGGCTGTAGACAACAAAGCTTCCTACGTAAGCCAGACAAGACGGTGCACCAAGATATCTTATATCGCATCCCACACAATTTTTGCTAGTAATCTATTTGTGGTATACCTGATTTTTTCATTCTGTTTTGGAAGACAAAATAGTGTTACAGAGGGAAAGGATGGTGTTTGAATTGCTAGAACATTTATCTACAGTGAACATGCAACTATATGAGTGTCGTCTTAAATTTGGAATTATTCTAGGTTTGTTTAGCATTTTTATACATTAATTCAGTTTCTAGGCATTTAATGAGCATAATTCAAATTTGCACTACAAGCACATGCTCCAGTGCACCAAAGTTTGTTGAAAAATCACATGTGTGTCTTTGGGTGAATTTATAGGTCCCATGCAAGAATTGGAATGAAATTCAAACATCTAGGCATGATGGCTCGCCCAAAAACATTGAGAAATTTGGTTTTTAAATTCGTGTAAATCTCAAACTCGCCTGAAAATCATGAAACTTGGCATGGTGTCATTTCATGGCACCAACATACCGTAGTAAAAAGATTGGCCGAATTGGGACAAGTTTTGGTATAAGCTTCTTGTAAAGTGGAGCTTCTCTCAAGAAGGCGTGTGGTTTCGAGAGGGAACGTGTCACCTTTGTGTGCGAAACGACATATGCTACCCCCCCTTTGATTTTTTACAGAGCAAACATAGAATTATATGGGTGTCGTGTTAAAATTTGGAATTATTCTAGGTTCGTTTGGCCCCTTTTATGCATTAATTGAGTTTCTGGGCATTTAATGTGAATAATTCAAATTTGAACTACAAGCACATACTCCAGTGCACTAAGGTTGGTTGAAAAATCACATGTGTGTCCTTGGGTGAATTTCTAGGTCCCATGCAAGAAATGGCAACGAAATTCAAACATCTAGGCGTCGTGGCTCGGCCGGTAACATTGAGAAACTTAGTTTTTTAAATTCCTATAAATTCAAAACTTGCCTAAAAATCATGAAACTTGGCATGGTGTCATTTCATGGCACCAACATACCGTGGTAAAAAAATTGGCCAAATTGGGACAAGTTTTGGTATAAGCTTCTTGCAAATCTGAGCTTCGCCCAACAAGACTCGTGGTTTCGAGAGGGAACGTGTCACCTTTGTGTGCGAAACGACATACGCTGCCTCCCGCCCCCTTGATTTTTTATAGAGGCAACATAGAACTATATGAGTACCATGTAAAAATTTGGAATTATTCTGGGTTCGTTTGGCCCTTTTATACAATAATTGAGTTTCTGAGCATTTAATGTGCATATTTCAAATTTGACCTACAAGCACATGCTCGAGTGCACCAAAGTTGGTTGAAAAATCACATGTGTGTCTTGGGTGAATTTCTAGGTCCCATGCAAGAAACGGGAATGAAATTCAAACATCTGGGCATCGTGGCTCGGCCGGAAATATGTAGAAACTTGGTTTTTTAATTCCTGTAAATCCAAAACATGCATGAAAATCATGAAACTTGGTATGGTGTCATGACGTGGCACCAACATGCTATGGTAATTTTTTTGGCTGAATTGGGACAAGCTTTGGTATAAGCTTCTTGCAAAACGGAGCTTCTCTCAAGAAGGTTTGTGGTTCTGAGAGGGAACGTGTCACCTCCATGTGTGAAAAACGACATACACTGCCTTCTCCCACCTAAATTTTTTTACACAAGCAGCTTAGACCAAATAGGAGTTCCGTGCTAAATTTTGGAATTATTCCGGGTTCATTTGGCCTTTTTTATACATTAATTGAATTTCCAGGCATTTAATGCACATAATTCAAATTTGAATGACAAGCACGCTCCAGTGCATCAAAGTTAGTTGAAAATCATTTATGTGTACTTGGGAAAATTTCAAGGTCTCATGCAAGAAATGGGAATGTAATTTAAACATCTGGGGGTCTTGGCTTGGCTAGAAACATCGAGAAAATTGGTTTTAAAATTCTCGTAAATCCAAAACTCGCATGAAAATCATGAAAGTTGGAATGGTGTCATGACATGGCACTGCTACCTCTTGAGCATGTGTTGGTTTTCCCTTGAAGAGGAAAGGGTGATGCAGCAAAGTAGCATAAGTATTTCCCTCAATTTTGAGAACCAAGGTATCAATCCAGTAGGAGACAACGCACAAGTCACCTAGTACCTGCACAAACAATCAAGAACCTTGCAACCAACGCGATAAAGGGGTTGTCAATCCCTTCACGGTCACTCGTAAAAGTGAGATCTAATAAAGATAGTAAAGTAAATATTTTTGGTATTTTGTTATATAGATTGGAAAGTAAAGATTGCAAAATAGTAAACAAGATGCGATGTAAATAAAAGAGATGCAATATAATAAGAAAGAGACACAGGGGGCATAGGTTTCACTAGTGGCTTCTCTCAAGATAGCATGTATTACGGTGGGTGAACAAATTATTGCCGAGCAATTGATAGAAAAGCGCATAGTTATGAAGATATCTAAGGCAATGATCATGAATATAGGCATCACGTCTGTGTCAAGTAGATCGAAACGATTCTGCATCTACTACTATTACTCCACACATCAACCGCTATCCAGCATGCATCTAGAGTATTAAGTTCATAAGAACAGAGTAACACATTAAGTAAGATGACATTATGTATAGAGATAAACTCAAGCAATATGATATAAACCCCATCTTTTTATCCTTGATGGCAACAATACAATACGTGTCTTGCTACCCCTACTTTCACTGGGAAAGGACACCGCAAGATTGAACCCAAAGCTAAGCACTTCTCCCATTGCAAGAAAGATCAATCTAGTAGGCCAAAATAAACCGATAATTCAAAGAGACTTGCAAATATATCAAATCATGCATATAAGAATTCAGAGAAGAACCAAATAATATGCATAGATAATCTTGTTCATAAACCCACAATTCAACGAATCTCGGGAAACACACCGCAAAAGAGTAATACATCGAATAGATCTCCAAGAACATCGAGGATAACTTTGTATTGATAATCAAAGGGAGAGAAGAAGCCATCTAGCTTATAACTATGGACCCGAAGGTCTGTGGTAAACTACTCACGCTTCATCGGAGAGGCAATGGTGTTGATGTAGAAGCCCTCCATGATCGATTCCCCCTCCAGCAGATCGCCGAAAAAGTCCCCAAGATGGGATCTCACGGGTACAGTAGGTTGTGGCGGTGGAAAAGTGGTTTCATGGCTCTCCGCGATGTTTCTAGGGTATAAGAGTATATATAGGAGAAATAAGTACGTCGGTGGAGCTACGAGGGGCCCACGAGGGTGGGGGCGCGCCTACCCCCCTGGGCGCGCGCTCCTACCTCGTGGCCGCCTTGTGGAGTTCCAGACTTCGATTCCAAATCTTATGGATTGCTTTCGGTCCAAGAAAGATCAACGCGAAGGTTTCATTCTGTTTGGTATTCCTTTTCTGCGAAACTCTAAAATAGGCAAAAAAACAGAAATTGGCACTGGGCCTCCGGTTAATAGGTTAGCCCCAAAAATAATATAAGCCCATTAAACATCCAAAACAGATAATATAATAGCATGGAACAATCAAAAATTATAGATACGTTGGATACGTATCAAGCATCCCCAAGCTTAATTCATGCTCGTCCTCGAGTAGGTAAATAATAAAAACAGAATTTTTGATGTGGAATGCTACCTATCATAATTATCAATGTAAATTTCTTTATTGTGGCATTAATGTTCAGATTCGAAAGATTCAAAACAAAATTTTAATATTGACATAAAAATAATAATACTTCAAGCATACTAATAAAGCAATCATGTCTTCTCAAAATAACATGGCCAAAGAAATCTAACCCTACAAAATCATATAGTCTGGCTATGCTCTATCTTCATCACACAAAATATTTAAATCATGCACAACCCCAATGACAAGCCAAGCAATTGTTTCATACTTTTGATGTTCTCAAACTTTTTCAATCTTCACGCAATACATGAGTGTGAGCCATGGACATAACACTATAGGTGGAATAGAACGGTGGTTGTGGAGAAGACAAAAAGGAGAAGATAGTCTCACATCAACTAGGTGTATCGATGGCTATGGAGATTCCCATCAATAGATATCAATGTGAGTGAGTAGGCATTACCATGCAACGGATGCACTAGAGCTATAAGATTATGAAAGCTCAAAAAGAAACTAAGAGGTGTGCATCCAACTCGCTTGCTCACGAAGACCTAGGGCATTTTGAGGAAGCCCATCATTGGAATATACAAGCCAAGTCCTATAATGAGATATTCCCACTAATATATGAAAGTGACAATATAGGAGACTCTCTATCATGAAGATCATGGTGCTACTTCGAAGCACGAGTGTGGAAAAAGGATAGTAGCATTGCCCCTTCTCTCTTTTTCTCTCATTTTTTTATTTGGGCCTTTCTCTTTTTTATGGCCTCTTTTTTATCCCCTTTTTTATTTTTCATCCGGAGTCTCATCCCAACTTGTGGAGGAATCATAGTCTCCATCATCCTTTCCTCACATGGGACAATGCTCTAATAATGATGACCATCACACTTTTATTTACTTACAACTCAAGAATTACAACTCGATACTTAGAAAAGATATGACTCTATGTGAATGCCTCCGGCGGTGTACCAAGATGTGAATGAATCAAGAGTGACATGTATGAAAGAATTACAAAGGTGGCTTTGCCACAAATACGATGTCAACTACATGATCATGCAAAGCAATATGACAATGATGAAGTGTGTCATAATAAATGGAACGGTGGAAAGTTGCATGGCAATATATCTTGGAACGGCTATGGAAATGCCATAATAGGTAGGTATGGTGGCTGTTTTGAGGAAGGTAAATGGTGGATTTATGGTACCGGCGAAAGTTGCGCGGTACTAGAGAGGCTAGCAACGGTGGAAGGGTGAGAGTGCGTATAATCCATGGACTCAACATTAGTCATAAAGAACTCACATACTTATTGAAAAAATCTATTAGTTATCGAAACGAAGTACTACACGCATGCTCCTAGGGGGATAGATTGGTAGGAAAAGACCATCGCTCTTTCCCGACCGCCACTCATAAGGAAGACAATCAAAAAATAAATCATGCTCCGACTTCATCACATAACGGTTCACCATACGTGCATGCTACGGGAATCACAAACTTTAACACAAGTATCTCTCAAATTCACAACTACTCAACTAGCATGACTCTAATATCACCATCTTCATATCTCAAAACAATCATAAGGGATCAAACTTCTCGTAGTATTCAATGCACTTTATATGAAAGTTTTTATTATACCCATCTTGGATGCCCATCATATTAGGACTAATTTTATAGCCAAAGCAAATTACCATGTCGTTCTAAAAGACTCTCAAAATAATATAAGTGAAGCATGAGAGTTCAATAATTTCTATAAAACCACCACCGTGCTCTAAAAAGATATAAGTGAAGCACTAGAGCAAAATTATCTAGCTCAAAAGATATAAGTGAAGCACAGAGAGTACTCTAATAAATTTCGATTCATGCGTGTCTCTCCCAAAAGGTGTGTACAGCAAGGATGATTGTGGTAAACTAAAAAGCAAAGACTCAAATCATACAAGACGCTCCAAGCAAAACACATCTCATGCGGTGAATAAAAATATAGCCTCAAGTAAAGATACCGATAGACGAAGACGAAACAGGGGATGCCTTCCGGGGCATCCCCAACCTTAGGATTTTAGTTGTCCTTGAATTTTACCTTGGGGTGCCTTGGGCATCCCCAAGCTTAGGCTCTTTCCACTCATTATTCCAAAATCCATCAAATCTTTACCCAAAAACTTGAAAACTTCACAACACAAAACTTCAACAAAAATCTCATGAGCTCCAAATAAACCACCACTTTAAGGTACTGTAATGAACTCATTCTTTATTTATATTGGTGTTAAACCTACTGTATTCCAACTTCTCTATGGTTCATACCCCCCGATACTACTCATAGATTCATCAAAATAAGCAAACAACACACGAAAAACAGAATCTGTCAAAAACAGAACAGTTTGTAGCAATCTGTAACTTTAGAATACTTCTATAACTCCAAAAATTCTGAAAAATTAGGACGGCCTGGGAAATTTGTATATTGATCTACTGCAAGTGGATTAGGTATTTTATCGCTCTCTGGTAAAAAAATGAAAATTAATTTTGTGAGTGTAAAAGTTTCTGTTTTTTACAGCAAGATCAAACAACTATCACCCAAGAAGATCCTAAAGGCTTTACTTGGCACAAACACTAATTAAAACATAAAAAACACAATCATAACAGAAGCTAGATGAATTATTCAAAGCAAAACATGACCTAAAAAGCAAGAGCAAAAATAAAATTGGGTTGCCTCCTAACAAGCGCTATTCTTTAAAGCCATTAAGCTAGGCATCTATAATTTTAATGATGCTCACATGAAAGATAGAAATTGAAACACGAAGGGAGCATCATGAAGCATATGAAAATCAAATCTAACTCTAACATACTTCCTATGCATCAGAATTATATAAGCAAACAAATTATCAAGACAAGCAAAAAACTAGCATATGCAAGGAAGGAGAAAGAAACAATAGCAATCTCAACATAACGAGAGGTAATTTAGTGACACGAAAATTTCTACAACCATATTTTCCTCTCTCATAATAATTACATGTAGGATCATAATAAAATTCAACAATATAGCTATCACATAAAATTTTCTCTTCATGATCCACATGCATGCAAAGTTGACACTCTTCCAAAATAGTGGGATTATCATAAAATAAAGTCATGACCTCTCCGTACCCACTTTTATCAAAAACTTCATAAGATTGAAAATTATCCAAATATGTGGGATCTAAAGTTAACACTCTTCCAAACCCACATTCAGTATTATTGCAAGCATTATTATCAATCTCATATTCATCATGGGGCTTAAATAAATTTTCGAGATCATAAGAAGAATCACCCCAATCATGACCATTGCAACAAGTAGTAGACATAGCAAAATTAGCATCCCCAAGCTTAGGGTTTTGCATATTATTAGCACAATTGACATTAATAGAATTTATAGTAACATCATTGCAATCATGCTTTTTATTCAAAGATCTATCATGAATCACTTTATAAAGCACTTCATTGCAATTTTCAGATTCACGAATTTCAAGCAAAACTCCATAAAGATAATCTAGTGCACTCAACTCACTAGCAATAGGTTCATCATAATTGGATCCTTTAAAAAGGTTAGCAAGTGGATGGGGATCCACAAACTCTTAGCAAGCGAAGATGCAAGCAAAAAGAAGGCACATGGTAACACAAGATCGAACGGAAGAAGGGAAAGAAAAGGGCAAATCTTTTTGAAATCCATTTTAGAAGTGGGGGAGAGGAAAATGAGAGGCGAATGGTAAATAATGTAATGCGGGGGATGAGAGTTTATGGTGGGTACTTGGTATGTCTCGGCCTGGCGTAGATCTCCCCGGCAACGGCGCCAGAAATCCTTCTTGCTACCTCTTGAGCATGCGTTGGTTTTCCCTTGAAGAGGAAAGGGTGATGCAGCAAAGTAGCGTAAGTATTTCCCTTAGTTTTGAGAACCAAGGTATCAATCCATTAGGAGACAACGCACAAGTCACCTAGTACCTGCACAAACAATCAAGAACCTTGCAACCAACGCGATAAAGGGGTTGTCAATCCCTTCACGGTCACTCGCAAAAGTGAGATCTAATAAAGATAGTAAAGTAAATATTTTTGGTATTTTTGTTATATAGATTGGAAAGTAAAGATTTCAAAATAGTAACAAGATGCGATGTAAATAAAAGAGATGCAGTATAATAAGAAAGAGACCCGGGGGTCATAGGTTTCACTAGTGGCTTCTCTCAAGATAGCATGTATTACGGTGGGTGAACAAATTACTGCCAAGCAATTGATAGAAAAGCACATAGTTATGAACATATCTAAGGCAATGATCATGAATATAGGCATCACGTCCGTGTCAAGTAGATCGAAACGATTCTGCATCTACTACTATTACTCCACACATCGACCGCTATCCAGCATGCATCTAGAGTATTAAGTTCATAAGAACAGAGTAACGCATTAAGCAAGATGACATGATGTAGAGGGATAAACTCAAACAATATGATATAAAACCCATCTTTTTATCCTCGATGGCAACAATACAATAAGTGCCTTGCTGCCCCTACTGTCACTGGGAAAGGACACCGCAAGATTGAACCCAAAGCTAAGCACTTCTCCCATTGCAAGAAAGATCAATCTAGTAGGCCAAACTAAACCGACAATTCGAAGAGACTTGCAAAGATATCAAATCATGCATATAAGAATTCAGAGAAGAACCAATTAATATGCATAGATAATCTTGTTCATAAACCCACAATTCATCGGATCTCGGCAAACACACCGCAAAAGAGTATTACATCGAATAGATCTCCAAGAACATCGAGGAGAACTTCGTATTGAGAATCAAAGAGAGAGAAGAAGCCATCTAGCTAATAACTATGGACCCGAAGGTCTGTGGTAAACCACTCACACTTCATCGGAGAGGCAATGGTGTTGATGTAGAAGCCCTCCGTGATTGATTCCCCCTCTGGCAGATCGCCGGAAAAGGCCCCAAGATGGGATTTCACGGGTATAGAAGGTTGCGGCGGTGGAAAAGTGGTTTTGTGGCTCTCTGCGATGTTTCTAGGGTATAAGAGTATATATAGGCGAAAGAAGTACGTCGGTGGAGCTACGAGGGGCCCACGAGGGTGGGGGTGCACCTACTCCCCTGGGCACGCCCTCCTGCCTCATGGTCATCTTGTGGAGTTCCAGACTTCGACTCTAAGTCTTCTGGATTGCTTTCGGTCCAAGAAAGATCATCGCGAAGGTTTCATTCCGTTTGGAGTCCATTTGGTATTCCTTTTCTGCGAAACTCTAAAATAGGCAAAAAAACAGAAATTGGCACTGGGCCTCCGGTTAATAGACTATTCCCAAAAATAATATAAAAGAGCATATTAAAGCCCATTAAACATCCAAAATAGATAATATAATAGCATAGAACAATCAAAAATTATAGATACGTTGGAGATGTATCAGGCACCAACATGCTGTAGTAAACTTTTTGTCCGATTTGCGAAGGCGCACACATTAACAATCAACAAAGTCATTTTGGAACAAGTGATGTCACGTTAAAATCGAAAACACAAGTATTATTGAAACCGTGGGCGTTCTACTTACCATTTACGTGCCGCCACACGTCCCCTTTTTTTATTGGATAGGAGGTACCGTGCGGGGTAGCTATTTGAGTATGAGAGGTGTGCGATCACACCCCTGTGCATGCTCATCGGGAGAAGAGCCCTTTGACCTTTATCCGCCGCCCACCTCTCTCCCAACGTCTCCATTAATGGCGCCCGAGCCCCTGTTTAATGTTGTGGCTATTTCTCACTCCACTGAGATTTAAGAGAGAAAAAGGAAAATCTAAAAATAAAGTTTTGCACGGATCTTGATTTAAGATCCGACGGACCTATATTGCACCGACTGCGACTTATAGCAAGACTAATGAATATAAGGATGATGACAGTGGATAATAATTGTCTTACATATTTAGGAAGATAATTAAAAAAGCCACATGTGGCAATTCCTGAAATACACAAGGGCAAAAGAAGAAGGAAGACACAGACAACGATTTGGCTCGCTAATTTCTACTTCCATGATGCGTTGCTGCAGGCCTCAGAGACTAGTTCCCGCGGCGAGCGGCGATGAGCTCTTTCGTGTCCTCAAGACGCTGCTTGAGAGCATCCACGGATTCCTTCATCAGCCTTTGGCGCTCGATGCAGAGCATGACATTCTCGTCCATAAGTTTCTTGACGATGACACCGGACCTTTTCAACAAGGCAGTGGTCTCCTCATGCTGCTTCGTCGTTCTAGCGATCTTAGCCCTCAGCAGGTCGCACTCGGTGCAGAGCTTCGCTTTGTCCTCCCCTAGTCCCCGGATGACGCTGGTAGCATTTTCAAACGAGGCATTCATCTCGTCCTGTAGCTTCATCCATTCGGAGATCCGACCCATCAGGTCATCGAGCATAGCGCACATGCGCCTATGAGAGTCCTCGCCTACCCACGAGACATTTTCCTAGGCCGCGCGGCGCGGGAGGACATCTCTGCTGCATTCGCGGCATGGCAGGACATCTCTGCTGCTTCCGCTGCGTGGCCGGACCAGTCTGCTGCATCGACAGTGCAGTGGGACCTCTCTACTGCTTTGGCGGCATGGCAGAACCTCTGTGCTGCTAGGCGGCGCGGCGGGACATGTCGACTGCTTTCGCGGTGAGGTGGGACATCTCTCGTGCTTCCGCTTCCATGCTCGCCTCTCTCTGGTAGTAATCTCTCGACCCAAACTCATGCGGACCATGGCAGACGCAAGGGGACAATGATGAATGACTTGTTTGTTTTGTGGATGAGGAGTTGAGGAGGAATGTGCAGTCATCTTTGAGTAGGTAGTATTTATAACCGAGTACTAATACGCTCCTAAGTGGGAAATCGTTTAGGTTTAACCGGTGTGAACAGGTTTGTAATTAAATATAGTGTGGTAGTAGTTTGGAATGTGACGGGACGCATGCTCAAAATTTATTGACGGTTCTATAATTTCTAAGTGCGGCACTATTCCCGGACAGCCTAACGTGGGATGCGTTCTCGGACGCATATGTGGCATTTGCACCATAGGGTGCACCGCAATCGGCAATGTCAGCACACGTCTTGTTCCATCAACCATGTGCGCTCATTATTACCATCGTGCATGCTTCTTTTAATTAGAACGTGTGTTTGTCTAGCACACACACACGTTGATCTGTCTAACTGTTTCTGTTTGTTGTGGCTAATCGCAATCAGTCTATCCATGTGAAGTGTATGTCGTCAATCGCAGATACCTTGATCTGGCTGACTGTTTCTGTTGTGTTGCCTAACCACAAACAGTTCATCCGTTTGAAGTGTATGCCCTCAATCGCACACACCTTCATCCGGCTGCCCATTTCTGTTGTTCCGCTTCATCACAAATAGTTCATTGGGGTGAACTATATGTCGTATATCGCACACATCTTGATCTGGCTACTCATTTCTGTTGTTCTATCTCATCGCAAACAGTTCGTATGGATCAACCATATGCCCCGCGTCGCACACACAACTAAAATTTAAACCGTGTTTGATTTATTCTTCATCACAAACATTTTGCATCTTTTTTGATGGTTTTTTTACATGACCGTTTGCAATTAATGCATCACACACAGTTTCGCCAAAGGGTTTCTGATCATAGTGTCGCGTTAGCAGCATCCTGCAGTAGTGCAAAAACAGGCAAAAAAACAGCAACTGGCACTTGGCACTAAGTTAATAGGTTAGTCCAAAAAATGATATAATATTGCATATAATTGCATATAAAACATCCAAGATTGACATTATAATAGCATGGAAAAATTAAAAATTATAGATACGTTGGAGATGTATCACGTAGTAGTACTTTGCTTCGAGGGCTAATAAACTTTCGCAATAAGTATGTGAGTTTTTATGACTAATGTGAGTCCATGGATTACACGCACGGTCACCTTTCCACAATTTTCTAGCCTCTTCGGTACCGTGCATTGTCCTCTCTCACCTTCAGAGTCGGTGCAAACTTCGCCGACACATCCAAACCCCATGATATGATACGCTCTATCACACATAAGCCTTCTTATATCTTCCTCAAAACAGTCACCGTACCTACCTATCATGGCATTTCCATAGCCATTTCGAGATATATTGTCATGCAACTTCCACCGTTTTGTTATTATGATATACACCTTCATTGTCATATTGATTTGCATGATCATATAGCTGACGAAGTATTTGTGGCTCAGCCACCGTTGATCATTATCGTACATGTTATGCTAGCATCATTGCACATCCTGGTACAATGCCAGAGGCATTCATATAGAGTCATATATTTTAGTTTTATCGAGTTGTAAGTAAATAGAAGTGTGATGATCATCATTATTAGAGCATTGTCCGAGTGAGGAAAAAAGAGAGGCCAAAAAGATCCCCAAAAAATGAAAAAAATAAGGGGCAATGTTACTATCTTTTTCCACACTTGTCCTTCAAAGTAGCACCATATTTTTTCATATAGAGAGTCTCCTATGTTGTCACTTTCATATACTAGTGGAATTTTTCATTATAGAACTTGGGTTGTATATTCCGATGTTGGGATCCGATGAATTGTGGGTTTGTGGTTGATAACCCACAAGTATAGGGGATCGCAATAGCTTTCGAGGGTAGAGTATTCAACCCAAATTTATTGATTCGACACAAGGGGAGCCAAAGAATATTCTCAAGTATTAGCAGCTGAGTTGTCAATTCAACCACACCTGGAAACTTAGTATCTGCAGCAAAGTGTTTAGTAGCAAAGTAATATGATAGTAGCGGTAGCGGCAACAAAAGTAAAGATAGCAAAAGTAATGTTTTTGGTATTTTGTAGTGATTGTAACAGTAGCAGCGGGAAAGTAAATAAGCGTAAACCAGTATATGGAAAACTCGTAGGCACCGGATCAGTGATGGATAATTATGTCGGATGCGGTTCATCATGTAACAGTCATAACATAGGGTGCACAGAACTAGCTCCAATTCATCAATGTAATGTAGGCATGTATTCTGTATATAGTCATACATGCTTATGGAAAAGAACTTGCATGACATCTTTTGTCCTACCCTCCCGTGGCAGCGGGGTCCTATTGGAAACTAAGGGATATTAAGGCCTCCTTTTAATAGAGAACCAGAACAAAGCATTAGCACATAGTGAATACATGAACTCCTCGAACTATGGTCATCACCGGGAGTGGTCCCAATTATTGTCACTTCGGGGTTGCCGGATCATAACACATAGTAGGTGACTATAGACTTGCAAGATAGGATCAAGAACTCACATATATTCATGAAAACATAATAGGTTCAGATCTGAAATCATGGCACTCGGGCCCTAGTGACAAGCATTAAGCATAGCAAAGTCATAGCAACATCAATCTCAGAACATAGTGGATACTAGGGATCAAACCCTAACAAAACTAACTCGATTAGATGATAAATCTCATCCAACCCATCACCGTCCAGCAAGCCTATGATGGAATTACTCACGCACGGCGGTGAGCATCATGAAATTGGTGATGGAGGATGGTTGATGATGACGACGGTGACGAATCCCCCTCTCCGGAGCCCCGAACGGACTCCAGATCAGCCCTCCCGAGAGGTTTTAGGGCTTGGCGGCGGCTCTGTATCGTAAAACGTGATGATTTCTTCTCTCTGATTTTTTTCTCTCTGAGGGAGTCCTGGATTAGGGGGTGTTCAGGTAGCCGGACTATACCTTCAGCCGGACTCCAGGACTATGAAGATACAAGATTGAAGACTTCGTCCCGTGTCCGGATGGGACTTTCCTTGGCGTGGAAGGCAAGCTTGGCGATGCGGATATTCAAGATCTCCTACCATTGTAACCGACTCTGTGTAACCCTAACCCTATCCGGTGTCTATATAAACCGGAGGGTTGTAGTCCGTAGGACATCAACTCCATATACAACAATCATACCATAGGCTAGCTTCGAGGGTTTAGCCTCCTTGATCTCGTGGTAGATCTACTCTTGTACTACCCATATCATCAATATTAATCAAGCAGGAGTAGGGTATTACCTCCATCGAGAGGGCCTGAACCAGGGTAAAAACATCGTGTCCCTTGTCTCATGTTACCATCCGGCCTTGACGCATAGTTCGGGACCCCCTACCCGAGATCCGCTGGTTTTGACACCGACATTGGTGCTTTCATTGAGAG
Source organism: Triticum urartu (assembly GCF_003073215.2). NCBI lineage: Eukaryota > Viridiplantae > Streptophyta > Magnoliopsida > Poales > Poaceae > Triticum > Triticum urartu. The sequence continues at coordinate 517,797,517 of NC_053025.1, read as the reverse complement.
TTCCTCTGTGTCGTCGCCTTTAGGCCCGATGGCTCCTTTGATCATCAACAACGATGCGGTCCAGGGTGAGACTTTTCTCCCCGGACAGATCTTCGTCTTCGGCGGCTTCGCACTGTGGGACAATTCGCTTGGCCACCTGGAGCAGATCGAAAGCTACGCCCCTGGCCATCAAGTCAGGTTTGTAAGCCTAAACTACATGGCAGACATCCGCGGAGATTTGATCTTCGACGGATTCGAGCCACAACCAAGCGTGCCGCACTGTCTCACGCAGCATGATCTAGCTCTGTCACCAAACAGTATCCCGGAGGCCGCAAACGCACCAGCTCTGACCCTTAATTCGGAGCCAGTTGTGTCAATCGAGGATGAGCGGTTGCACGTCACCTCGGGGGCTGCGATCTCAAAGGCGATCGAGCTGAACGCCGGCCCCACACTCCGCGTGACTCACGACTCCGAGGATCCGGACTCCTCTCCGGACTCCGAACCCCCCGCGCCCCTGCCGATCGAATCCGATTGGGCGCCAATAATGGAGTTCACCGCCGCGGACATCTTTCAGCACTCGCCTTTTTGCGATATCCTGAATTCTCTCAAGTCTCTCTCTTTATCAGGAGAGCCCTGGCCGAACTGCGGTCAGCGGGGATGGGATATGGACGATGAAGAAATTCAAAGCCCACCCACCACCCAGTTGGTAGCCACTGTCGACAATTTAAACGACGTGCTCAACTTCGACTCCGGAGACATCGACAGCATGGATGACGATGCAGGAGATACCGATGAACCAACGCCCATAGGGCATTGGACAGCCACCTCATCTCACGATGTATACATGGTGGATACCCCTAAAGGAAGCGACAACGAGGAAAAAGGGGATGGAACGGGAGATCGACCCCCCGAAAAGCAATCAAAGCGTCGGCGTAAACGCCGACCCAAGCCCCGCCTCGATAAAAATCCAGCCATAGAGCAGGACCAGCCGGTAGACGACGAGCAGGCCTTAGAGCAACCATCCGAACAGGGCAACACGGATAGAGAAACCGAACATCCCTCCTCCGGCGAAAACGGCATTCCGGACGACCTCACGCCGGATAAACCCATGGAGCAGAAGAATCTCCATGAGAGGCTCGTTGCAACTGCACGCAGCCTGAAAAAGCAGAAGCGGAAGCTAAAAACAGCGGAAGATGCACTCCGGATTAGATGGAGCAAAGTAATCAATACTGCAGATAAATACGGCGACGGTCGCCGCACTAAAAGCTATCCGAAAAGAAAGCTACTGCCTGAATTCGACGAAGAGGCCCTAGAGCCCTCGCATTCAAAAAATAAGAAAGCCACACGGTCGGATAGACGACCCCATAAAGCGGCAAGCGGTGCCGCACTTAAATCGGCATGCGACCCACCTAAGGATTCGCATCATGGCCCAGTTAGGTCCATTTATGGGCCAAGAAAGCAAGCTCTCGTAAGCAACGCAATAAAGCCATCATCAGAATCCGGCACACCCAAATACAGGGGCGCCGCACACCCCCTATGTTTCACCAATGAGGTCCTGGACTATGAATTTCCAGAGGGATTCAAACCCGTAAACATAGAGGCATATGATGGAACAACAGACCCTGGAGTCTGGATCGAGGATTATATCCTCCACATACACATGGCTAGAGGAGATGATCTCCACGCCATAAAATATTTACCCCTTAAGCTTAAAGGGCCAGCCTGGCATTGGCTTAAAAGCCTTCCTGAAAACACAATTGGAAGTTGGGAAGAGCTCGAGGATGGTTTCTGAGCAAATTTTCAAGGGACCTATGTCCGCCCCCGGATGCAGACGATCTCAGTCACATAACTCAACAGCCCGGAGAATCAGCTCGGCAGTTCTGGAATAGATTCCTCTCTAAAAAGAATCAGATAGTCGAATGTCCGGACGCCGAAGCCTTAGCAGCTTTCAGGCATAACGTTCGAGACGAATGGCTCGCCAGACACCTCGGCCAAGAAAAGCCAAGAACAATGGCTGCACTAACAAGCCTCATGACCCGCTTTTGTGCAAGAGAGGACAGCTGGTTGGCAAGGTGCAGCCCCAGCGACCCAAGTACATCCGAAACTAGGGACGGAAACGGAAAACCGCGACGCAACAAGGACCGTCGCCGGACTAAGGAAAAAAGTCCGAAGAGCAAGGCAGTCAATGCCGGATTGAAAGGTTCACGACAAAATCAGACAAAACCACCCCTCCAGGATAACAGGGATGATCCATCCAACTTAAATAAAATCATGGACAGGATATGTCAGATACACAGTACTCCCGGGAAGCCTGCTAACCATAACCACAGAGATTGTTGGGTTTTCAAACAATCCGGCAGACTCAATGACGAACACAAGGGGCTCGACACACCAAGCGAAGACGAGGACGAACCCCAAAAGCAGAGCACCAGGAAACAAAAGAACTTCCCACAAGAAGTAAAAACAATGAACTTACTTCACATAACAAAACATGCGGCGCCCATAAAGGTACGCACCACACGACCTATCCCCAAAGGGTCCCGCCACTGGTTGTCAAAACCAATCATCTTCGATCAGCTAGATTCTTCTAGAAATATCAAGAGTGCAGGCTGGACTGCCTTGATACTCGATCCAATAATTGGCGGACTCCGGTTTTCAAATGTCCTTATGGACGGCGGCAGTGGACTAAACCTGATATATCAGGATACAATCCATCACATGGGGATAAACCCAGCAAGAATCCGCCGCAGCAAAACCTCCTTTCAAGGGGTAACACCTGGTCCGAACACCCATTGTATGGGTTTTCTCCGGCTCGAAGTTATATTCGGCTCTGCCGATAACTTCCGCCGCGAAAAGCTGACCTTCCATATCGTCCCGTTCTCAAGTCGCTATCAAGCACTACTGGGACGCGAAGCTTTCGCCCGCTTTAACGCAATACCGCATTAGGCATCTCTCACACTTAAGATGCCCGGTCCACGAGGAATCATCTCTTTGAAGGGGACGCACTAAAGTGCGCCTCCCCAAGCGGAGGACTGTGCGGCCGCTTTGACAGCCCCACAGTAAAATGGCCTCACCGGCCAAAAAACTTCGAAATAGGTCATTAAAGACCACGAACGCGGATAGACGAGTTCGGGACAAAATCATCATTGATGCAGGTTTAGTGGCCATATACCCCCACTAGGGGCTCCATGCATATACAATAAGAGACAATAAAGCTCAACTTTATATATTTTACTTTATACTTTGTTTATTTTAAACTTTTGTTCGGCACGACCCGTTTTCAACTCAGTTCCTCTCTTTTACAGATGAACGTCGTGCGGCGCCCGTCCAGGATACAGCACAACGGAGACACAGGCGCAGACGTGCAGTAGGGACCCGTCCTAAAGGATTCTTTTTAGATTAAGACCCTGCGTAAACCTTTTTTATTGTCTCTTGTTGCTACACATCCCCTGGTTCTTTCTGACATAACCAAGGAGGAGGCTGGCGTCTTGGCATGTGGCCACGTCAGAATTTTTTGCACGTACCTGAACACTAGGGGCTTTTTTAATAAAGAGTGTTGTTTCGCCCGCACTCATAAAGACCGAACACCTTAGGGAGTGTTCGGCGTCGCGAGTTTTGGCATTATATGCATCAGCTCCGAATCATGTCTTTGGTCAAATGTTGGGTTGCCCGGCTCCTGAGTTCGGCTACCTTATGTTCCGCTCTATCGGCTAAGGTAGCACCAGGAGAACTACTGCGATTGTGCCCCGGTTCGGCCGGGCAAGCACCTCAGTAGAGAAAGCCGAAAACCGACTGTCATGATGTAGCGTGAGACTGGTCAGCCACTCGATGACCTATCGGAATCTATCGGATTCCTCCGCCTTAACGAAGGGCTGCTTCCCGGTCAGGCACATACGCACCCCAAACTCGGGCGAGCGCAGACACCACCAAGGGGCTACCTAAATAGTCTCACTGTCAAGCTCCTATGGCTAAGTGAAAGTGTTAAAGCATTATAGTCCGGTTGCCTGGCCTGCTGCGCTATCACCTCCTTTGTAGGACCAAGACGTTGGGTTAAGTGTGAAAATGTGTCTTCTGCGAGCACCCCCGCACTATGTGCGTGGGGGCTGAAGCCAACGACTGCCATCTTTCAGATTTTGTATATATATATCGTAAAACGGCCGCACAGGAGGTGTTCCCAATACTTGAAGGCACAAGTATAAAAAGGCCACTAGTATTTATCAAAATATTACTTTATAATTACATATGCTATCATAACATAGCATCTTTCGAGCACTGCGTCTCTATTACACAGGCGCCTTCAAGGACTTCTTGAAAATAATGCTCGGAGGATACTCGACTTTTGTCCGAATCTCGGGACGCAACAACGGTGGTCTCCATCTCTGCCCAGTATGTCTTGCCACGGGCAAGAGCCATCCTTGCGCCCTCTATGCATGCTGACCTCTTCACTGCATTAATACGCGGCACCGCGTCAAGGAATTGCTGCACCAAGCTGAAATAACTCTTCGGCTCCGATCTCCCCAGCCACAGATGACCCATGACGTACTTCATGGCGAGTCCGGGCAACCTATTCAGTTCGGCCCATTGAGACAAACGATCGTCCACTACCAGTGGACGCTCTGGATTGTGAAACTGCGACCAGAAAAGCTTTTCCACTTTGCGATCTTTCTGATCCCAAAAGTGTTCAGTCGCATCAGCAGCACTCGCTGCCAAATCCAGATAGGTATCCTCCACACTCCACATCCGGTCCAATGGAGCAAACTTCGGATCGCAAAATTTCCTTCGCAGCATAAAGGGCTTCCCAGCCGCAATTTGTTCGGCCTGACGCAGCTCCTCCTTTGTAGCTCTCATCGCAGAGCGCGCGTCCTTGGCATTGGCAACGGCCTTCTCTAAGTCTGTCTGTTTCGCCTGGTCTTCTTTCTCAAGAAGTCTGCAACGGTCTGCAGCGCTCTTTAACTTTTCGGCCATCTTGGCCATCTCTTCCTTGCTTCGGCAATGAGCAGCCTGTTCGGCTCTCAGCTCTTCAAGGGCTTTCTTGGCAGCCGCATCACTTTCTCTGGCTTGTTCTTTAGCTCGGGCAAGTTCTGCCCTAAGACTCTCCACGGCGGCCGCACCATCTGTGTCAAGCACACACATCGTAAGACACTGGCATAAAACTCTTCTTACCTGATGCCGCCCGAGGAATTGCATACCTTGAGCCTCATCAAGCCGCTTGTTGACAAGTGCGATGTCGGCATCTGCCACGTCCAGTTGCCGCTTTAGTTCGGCAAAATCACCAGTTCGGCTCGATTCCGGACACCCTGCCGCCTACATTCAAAGGCGGCATCTTAGACCTGGGATTATGATCCTCCGCGTGCCGTCATTTCTTGACGACACGCAGAGTCTCAGGGGCTACTATCTACACAGGGCGCATCTTATTCATGCGCAACTGACAAAAGTGTACATTATCTAATGTACCTCAAAACCCGTTAGTAAACTTTTGATGGCCTCATGCAATCCGCTCTCTGCGGATGAGACCCTTTCAATCACCGTGCCCATCAATGCACGGTGCTCCTCCGAGATAGAAGCTCACCCCAGCAGAATCTTTAGCTCCTCCGGCCGAGCACCAGACGGTGCCAGACTTGTCCCATGACCTCTTTCGAAGGCCAGACGCGGAGAACCTCGGGGGGCCACATAGCTATCTTCCGCCCCTGCCGAATTCGTAGAAACCCTCCGCGACGACACCTCAGGGTCGCCCGCCTCGCTAGGCGGCACGGCAGGGGGAGGCGTCCCGCTCTCCATCATCTCCGAAAGGAGATCCCCCGAAGACGAGCTCTGCTGAGAAGGGCTGAGGTCCGAGCTACAAGGTAAAAATTCGGTTAATCTTCTCAGATATAAATCAAGGATTTCCCTCATCCCTCAAAAGGAAAATCTTTCTCTACTTACGGCTCGCTGGAGGGCTGATCCCCTTCAGGGCGTAGTCCGGCCGAGGAACTCCCCGGCGTCGGACCCTCTGACGAGGATTTTCCCCCCTGCTTCGAGGCCATGGTTTCCGGGTCATCAGAGGCAGCTCTCTTCTTCCCCTTAGGAGAGGAATTGTCGGTTCCTCCCTTCGGAGCAGCCTCCTTCGAGGAGGCCATAGTTTCCTTGTCCTCCCCCTTGCTTCCCTCCAAAGGCATTATCTCCAGCATCCTGACCAGCACGGGATCCGGCCTGGTTTCGGGAAGGGGAGTCGGACACATGATCAGCTTTGCCTTCGCTATCCACTCATGTTTAAAAGGACGGCTCTTTTAGGGGCAAGTTTATGACAATTATACGGATAGAAGGTCCGGGCACAAGTTTGCTTACTTGAGTATCCGGGCGATTGCAGCTTAGGCCTGCGTCCTCGGTTAAATCCGGACACATCTCTTGTGATCCGAAGAACAGTTTATACATCTCCGCGGGCGTTGCGCCCATGAAATTCTGGAGAGCTCGCGGTCCCTCTGGATTAAACTCCCACAGGCGAAGGGAGCGACGTTTGCCGGGCAATATTCGGCGAATCAGCATGACCTGCGTCACCTTGACCAGGCTGAGGTCTCCTTCCAAGAGATCCTTAATGTGGCCCTGTAACAAGGGCACGTCTTTGGGCAAACCCCAATCTAACCCTCTGTTGACCCATGACGCTAGCCGTGGTGGGGGACCCGAGCGAAAGGTAGGAGGCGCCACCCACTTGGTGCTCCGGGGAGCGGTGATATAAAACCACTCTCGTTGCCACAAGCCTAGCTCCTCTTGAAAAGAGCCCTCGGGCCATGGAGCGTCAGCATTTTTGCTTATAACAGCACCTCCGCACTCTGCGTGCCGTCCCTTGATCATCTTCGGCTCCACTTTGAAGGTCTTGATCCATAATCCGAAGTGAGGGGTAACACGGAGGAACGCTTCACACACGACAATAAACAAGGAGATATGGAGGATGGACTCTGGAGCTAAGTCATGGAATTCCAGCCCGTAATAAAACAGCAGTCCCCTCACAAAGGAATCCATTGGGAAGCCCAACCCCCGAAGGAAGTGAGACATGAACACCACGCTCTCACCGGGCTGGGGACTGGGAATGACCTGCCCTTGAGCAGGCAACCTATGCGAAATTTCGCTGGTCAGAAACTTAGCCTCCCTCAACTTTAGTACGTCCTCCTCCGTGACGGAAGAGGGCGTCCGTCGGCCTTGAAGGTCAGAATCGGACATCGTCGAAGGTCCGAAGCGCCTGGAATCTGGAGCCTAGGGTGTTGGAACTCGAGGCGACGGGCGAACTCGCTTGAGATCGAAAAAAGGAGTAAGGCCTTGGTCTCCTTATAAGAGGTTGAATACCAAGAGCCCTCCCCGTAACTGTTCGGGACTCGTCTTTAATCGAGGAAACGTGCTAATGGGCACGGTTGGGTTACCCACGTCCGTATTGATGAGAATCCCGTAAAAGGGGTACACGATCTCTGCTTTGACAAGACGTGCCAAGGAAACCGCCTCGCAAAACGTGCTGAGGTGGAAAAGTAAAAACGATTCGAGTAAAGGACTTGGCCGTAGTGTGATGACGCACTGCGGAATACGTCAGCAGATTTGATTTGTGTTAATATTATTCTCTCTATGGCAATATGTGGAAAACTTCTTTTGCAGAGCCGGACACTACTCTTGGTGTTTACAATCTTCTATGAAGGACTTGGAGGAGGAACCCGCCTTGCAATGCCGAAGACAATCTATGTGCCGGACTCATCATCATTGAAGCCTGGTTCAGGGGCTACTGAGGGAGTCCTGGATTAGGGGGTGTTCGGGTAGCCGGACTATACCTTCAGCCGGACTCCAGGACTATGAAGATACAAGATTGAAGACTTCGTCCCGTGTCCGGATGGGACTTTCCTTGGTGTGGAAGGCAAGCTTGGCGATGCGGATATTCAAGATCTCCTACCATTGTAACCGACTCTGTGTAACCCTAACCCTATCCGGTGTCTATACAAACCGGAGGGTTGTAGTCCGTAGGACATCAACTCCATATACAACAATCATACCATAGGCTAGCTTCGAGGGTTTAGCCTCCTTGATCTCGTGGTAGATCTACTCTTGTACTACCCATATCATCAATATTAATCAAGCAGGAGTAGGGTATTACCTCCATCGAGAGGGCCCGAACCTGGGTAAAAACATTGTGTCCCTTGTCTCCTGTTACCATCCGGCCTTGATGCACAGTTCGGGACCCCCTACCCGAGATCCGCCGGTTTTGACACCGACACTCTCCGAAAGCAAATATATAGAGTTGGAGTTGGCATCGGAGACGCAACAGGGGGCCCACGAGGTAGGGGGCGCGCCCTAGGGGGGCGCCCCCCACCCTTGTGAGAAGGGTGTGGGCCCCTGGTCTTCATCTTTGGCGAGGATTTTTTATTGTTTTTTCTAAGATGTTCCGTGGAGTTTCAGGTCATTCCGAGAATATTTGTTTTCTGCACATAAAACAACACCATGGTAATTCTGCTGAAAATAGCGCCAGTCCGGGTTAGTTCCATTCAAATCATACAAGTTAGAGTCCAAAACAAGGGCAAAAGTGTTTGGAAAAGTAGATACGACGGAGACGTATCAACTCCCCCAAGCTTAAACCCTTGCTTGTCCTCAAGCAATTCAGTTGACAAACTGAAAGAAAGAAAGAAAAACTTTTACAAACTCTGTTTGCTCTTGTTGTTGTAACTATGTCAAGCCAGCATTCAAGTTTTCAGCATAGATCATAACTAACCACATTTGCAATAATTCTCAGGTCTCATCATTACTCATATCAATAGCATAATCAACTAGCAAGTCATAATAATAAATCCCGGATGACAACACTTTCTCAAAACAATCATAATATGATATAACAAGATGGTATCTCGCTAGCCCTTTCTAAGACCGCAAAACATAAATGCAGAGCACCTTTAAAGATCAAGGACTGACTAGACATTGTAATTCATGGTAAAAGAGATCCAATCATAGTCATACCCAATATAAATTAACAGTGATGAATGCAAATGACGGTTGTGCTCTCCAGCTAGTGCTTTTTAATAAGAGGGTGATGACTCAACATAAAAGTAAATGGATAGGCCCTTCACAGAGGGAAGCAGGGATTTGTAGAGGTGCCAGAGCTCGGTTTTGAAATAGAGATAAATTTTATTTTGAGCGGTATACTTTCATTGTCAACATAACAACTAAGAGATGGCGATATCTTCCATGCTAAACACATTATAGGCGGTTCCCAAACAGAATGGTAAAGTTTATACTCCCCCTCCACCAACAGGCATCAATCCATGGCTTGCTCGAAACAACGAGTGCCTCCGACATACATCAGGTCCCAGGGGGAGTTTTGTTTGCAATTAATTTTGATTTAGTTTGCATAAAGCATGGGACTGGGCATCCCGGTGACCAGCCATTTTCTCGTGAGTGAGGAGCGGAGTCCACTCCTCTTGAGAATAACCCGCCTAACATGGAAGATAAGGACAACCTTTGTTGATACATGAGCTATTCGAGCATACAAAATAGAATGTTTATTTGAAGGTTTAGACTTTGGCACATACAAATTTACTTGGAACGGCAGGTAGATACCGCATATAGGAAGGTATAGTGGACTCATCTGGAATAACTTTGGGGTTTAAGGGATTGGATCCATAAGCAGTATTCCCGCTTAGTACAGGTGAAGGCTAGCAAAAGACTAGGAAGCGACCAACTGGAGAGCGACAACAGCCATGTACATGCATTAAAATTAATAAACATTGGATGCAAGCATGAGTAGGATATAATCCACCATGAACATAAATATCGTGAAGGCTATGTTGATTTTGTTTCAACTACATGCGTGAACATGTGCCAAGTCAAGTCACTTAAATCATTCAAAAGAGGATACCACCCCATCATACCACATCATAATCATCTCAGTAGCATGTTGGCATACAAGGTAAATCATTATAACTCATAGCTAATCAAGCATGGCACAAGCAACTATGATCTCTAATTGTCATTGCAAACATGTTTATTCATAATAAGCTGAATCAAGAACGAGGGACTCATCATATTTACAAAAACAAAAGAGGTCGAGTTCATACCAGCTTTTCTCATCTCAGTCAGTCCATCATATATCATCATAATTGCCTTTCACTTGCACGACCGAACGGTGTGAATAATAATAAGAGTGCACGTGCATTGGACTAAGCTGGAATCTGCGAGCATTCAATAAGCAGGAGAAGACAAGGCAATATGGGCTCTTGGTTAAATCAACGATAATGCATATAGGAGCCACTTCAATAATTTAATTATGGTCTTCTCCTACTAACCCCCAAAGAAAAGAAAAGAAATAAAACTATTTACACGGGAAAACTCCCAACAAGCAAAAGAAGAACGGGAAATATTTTTGGGTTTTCTTTTTTTATTATTACTACTACAGCAGAAAAATAAACTACTACTAATTTTTTGGTTTTTCTTAAGGTTTAACAAACACACAAGAAGAAAGCAGGAAAAGGAAAATAAACTAGCATGGATATTACAGTGAAAAAGTATGAGCACCGACATCTAGCAATGAGTGTGTGTGAACATAAATGTAATGTCAGTGAGAAATACGTACTCCCCCAAGCTTAGGCTTTTCGCCTAAGTTGGTCGATGGCCATGACTGGCCTGGCGGATATCCATAATAATAATTGTTGGGGTCGTACTGTGATGAGGAGGAATAGTTGGGATCATACTGTGATGAAGAAGAAGACTCTGACTGCCACTGGCTGACAGTCATATCTGGATCCCAAGAATAAACAGATTGTCGTGGAGGCTCATCTTGTGGTTCCTGTTCTGGCTCCTCGACTGGTGCAGGGTTCCGGTAGGCGTGAATAGCCGTCAATGGAACAAGGTACGTGCCTGCAGTCAAATCAAACAAAGAAGGAGCAGGCAAGGTAATAGTCTCAGGATGATATTTAAGCTCCCCTGCCCTATTTTTAACAATAAAATCATGTGCCACCATACTTTTATGATCTAGATAAACACGGGGCAGCACATTTTCTTCCTTCTCAGCATGCCTAATAGGTATGTTAAAATGTGCGGCTAGGCGTGTGGCATAGATGCCTCCAAAGATGGGGCCCTTAGTACGGTTCTTATTTAACCATCTAGCAATAATACCGCCCAAACTAAAAGTGTTATCACTGTATAAACCTTGGAGCAGAATAATTAAATCAGGGATACTAAGGTTTCCAGAATTTCCGCGTCCAATTAAACAACGACTAGCAAATAATACAAAGTAACGCTAAACAGGAAAATGTATGCAAGTGATTTGTGCGTCGGAAACCTTCCTGGTTTCTCCTACAGTGATATTATCAATAAACCCAGCCACATCATCATGATGTGGTTCTTCTGTCTTTCCCTCAAAAGGGACTAAACAAATCCGACAGAAATCATAAAGTGACATCTCCTTATGCTCATCATATAAATGAAACTCCACCATAGGTGGTGAGTTCCTAGAATGAAAATGAAAGTTTTGCACAAAGGTATTTGTGAGTAAGAGATACTGATCGCATTGGTCGTGGAGGAAAGCGGTGAGGCCTACATTGTGAGCCAGTTCATGAAAATCTTCATAGATACCGGCTGCTCTCAAGAAATCTTCAGAAGGCCATTCACATGCCTGAATCTCCGCGGTACGCGGCAAATTATACTTAGGCTTCGGTGCCTTTTCCTTCGAGCTTTGGCTCGATGAGCCCCTCAGTAATCTCCTCATCATTTTCTGAAAAATTCTGAATTTTTAGTAACTTCAAAATAAAAGTGAACCAACTTCAATAAAACTGATAGCAACTACTCCTACACGTACCTAGAGCCTATATCAAGCATTAGAACTACTTAGAACCAAATAAATTTGACATGCAAGCTCAAGAACATGGTCACCTATGCAGCACAAATTTGCAAAGAATAAAGCACTAGAACAAAAACTAATTGGACCAATGGAGGAGTCACATACCAAGGAACAATCTCCCCAAGCAGTTTTGCGAGAGGTGCTTTGAGCAAGGAGATCGAAAATCACAGCAAAAGTGGCTGGAACTCGTGCTTGAGTTGGTTTTTCGAGTTTGTGTGAGATAGAGGAAGAAGACGGGTGCTGGGATAAGTGGAGGAGGGCCACCATGGGCCCACGAGGCAAGGGGGCGCGCCCTATAGGGGGGCGCCCACCACCCTCGTGGCCAGGTGGCAGCTCCTCCCGCGGTAATTTTTGCACATTAAATCCTCAAATATTCCCGAAAAAATCATATTAAATTGGCATGGCATTCTGAGGACTTTTATTTTTGGGATATTTTTATATTGCACGGATAAGTCAGGAAACAGACAGAAAAATACTATTTTTAGTTTATTTAATATAAAAAACAGAAAGTAAAAGTGGGGTACAGAAGTTTGTGCTTCTAGTTTCATCCATCTCATGATCATCAAAAAGAATCCACTAACAAGGTTGATCAAATCTTGTTAACAAACTCATTCTGATAATCATGGAACCAGAGAAATTTCCAATAACACTAATTTATCTCAACGGGGATATGCACACCCCCAATAATAAGAACATCATATTTCTTCTTGACAGTAGGAAGAGGGAATTCAAAACCTCCAAATATAATCGATGGAATTTTTCCAATAGAATTGATACTATGAACTTGAGGTTGTTTCCTCGGAAAGTGTACCGTATGCTCATTACCATTAACACGAAAAGTGACATTGCCTTTGTTGCAATCAATAACAGCCCCTGCAGTATTAAGAAAAGGTCTTCCAAGAATAATAGACATACTATCATCCTCGGGAATATCAAGAATAACAAAGTCCGTTAAAATAGTAACATTTGCAACCACAACAGGCAAATCCTCACAGATACCAACAGGTATAGCAGTTGATTTATCAGCCATTTGCAAAGATATTTCAGTAGGTGTCAACTTATTCAAGTCAAGTCTACGATATAAAGAGAGAGGCATAACACTAACACCGGCTCCAAGATCACATAAAGAAGTTTTAATATAATTTCTTTTAATGGAGCAAGGTATAGTAGGTACTCTGGGGTCTCCAAGTTTCTTTGGTATTCCACCCTTAAAAGTATAATTAGCAAGCATGGTGGAAATTTCAGCTTCCGATATCTTTCTTTTATTAGTAATGATATCCTTCATATATTTAGCATAAGGATTTGTTTTGAGCACATCAGTTAATCTCATACGCAAAAAGATAGGCCTAATCATTTCAGCAAAGCGCTCAAAATCCTCATCATCCTTTTTCTTGGATGGTTTCGGAGGAAAAGGCATGGGTTTCTGAACCCAGGGTTCCCTTTCTTTACCATGTTTCCTAGCAACAAAGTATCTTTTATCATAACGTTGATTCTTTGATTGTGGGTTATCAAGATCAACAGCAAGTTCAATTTCTACATCATTATCATTACTAGGTTGTGCATCATCATGAACATCATTATTAATATTTTTACTAGGTTCATGTTCATTACCAGATTGTGTTTCAGCATCAGACATAGAAATGTCATTTGGATTATCAGGTGGTTCAGCAATAGGTGCACTAGAAGTTTGCACAGTTCTATCATTTTTTCTTCTTTTTCTTTTTAGAAGAACTAGGAACATCAATGTTATTTCTTTGAGAATCTTGCTCGATTCTCTTCGGGTGGCCTTCAGGATACAAAGGTTCCTGAGTCATTCTACCAGTTCTAGTAGCCACTCTAACAACATAATCATTTTTCTTACTATTTATTTCATCAAGCACTTCTTTTTGAGCCTTAAGTACTTGTTCTACTTGAGTGGTAACCATAGAAGCATGTTTGCTAACAAGTTTAAGTTCACCTTTAATATTAGCCATATAATCACCCAAGCGTCTAATCATATAAGCATTTTCTTTTAATTGTCTACCAAAATAAGCATTGAAGTCATCTTGCTTATACATAAAGTTATCAAACTCATCCAAGCACTGACTAGCAATTTTAGTAGGAGGAATTTCAGCTTTATCATATCTATAGAGAGAATTTACCTTTACTACCTGTGTTGGGATATCGGGATCAGGAGGTTCTTCAGTAAATAAATAATTAAGATCATATGTTTCTTCAACAGGCGGTATATTAAGACCATGTATTTCTTCAATAGGAGGTAAATTCTTAACGTCTTTAGCTTTAATACCTTTTTCTTTCATAGATTTCTTTGCCTCTTGCATATCTTCGGGACCGAGAAATAGAATACCTCTCTTCTTCGGAGTTGGTTTAGGAATCGGCTCAGTAATTGGAGTGGGAGCTGGCTCAGGAGGTGCCCAATTATTTTCATTTGTCAATATATTATTCAATAGAATTTCAGCTTCATCCGGTGTTCTTTCCCTGAAAAGAGAACCAGCACAACTATCCAGGTAATCTCTGGAAGCATCGGTTAGTCCATTATAAAAGATATCAAGTATTTCAGGTTTCTTAAGAGGATGATCAGGCAAAGCATTAAGTAACTTGAGAAGCCTCCCCCAAGCTTGTGGGAGACTCTCTTCTTTAATTTGCACAAAGTTGTATATTTCCCTCAAAGCAGCTTGTTTCTTATGAGCAGGGAAATATTTAGCAGAGAAGTAATAAATCATATCCTGGGGACTACGCACACAACCAGGATCAAGAGAATTAAACCATATCTTAGCATCCCCCTTTAATGAGAACGGAAATATTTTGAGTATATAAAAGTAATGCGATCTCTCATCATTAGTAAACAGGGCAGCTATATCATTTAACTTAGTAAGATGTGCCACAACAGTTTCAGATTGATAGCCATAAAACAGATCAGATTCAACCAAAGTAATTATATCAGGATCAACAGAGAATTCATAATCTTTATCAAGAACACATATAAGTGAAGTAGCAAAAGCAGGGTCGGGTTTCATTCTATCTCTAAGTGATTCTTTGTTCCATTTAATTAATAACCTCTTAAGCTCATATCTATCTTTGCAAGCAAAAATAGCGGCAGAAGATTCCATATCAAAAAGATAGCCCTCAGGAATAACAGGCATATTTTCATCATCACTATCATCATCGTATTCAGATTCAATAATTTCTTTTTCTCTAGCCCTATCAATTTGTTCATCAAGAAATTCACTAAGGGGCACAGTAGTATCAGGCATAGAAGTAGTTTCATCATAAGTATCATGCATAGCAGAAGTGGCATCATCAATAACATGCGACATATCAGAACGAATAGCAGAGGCAGATGTAGGTGTCGCAAACTTACTCATAACAGAAGGTGAATCAAGCGCAGAGCTAGATGGCAGTTCCTTACCTCCCATCATAGTTGAGGGATAGATCTTGGTTTTTGGATCTCTCAAGTTCTTCATAGTGTCCAGCAGATATAAATCCCAAGTGACTCAAAGAATAGAGCTATGCTCCCCGGCAACGGCGCCAGAAATTTGTCTTGATAACCCACAAGTACAGGGGATCGCAACAGCTTTCGAGGGTAGAGTATTCAACCCAAATTTATTGATTCGACACAAGGCGAGCCAAAGAATATTCTCAAGTATTAGCAGCTGAGTTGTCAATTCAACCACACCTGGAAACTTAGTATCTGCAGCAAAGTGTTTAGTAGCAAAGTAATATGATAGTAGCGGTAGCGGCAACAAAAGTAAAGATAGCAAAAGTAATGTTTTTGGTATTTTGTAGTGATTGTAACAGTAGCAGCGGGAAAGTAAATAAGCGTAAACCAGAATATGGAAAACTCGTAGGCACCGGATCAGTGATGGACAATTATGCTGGATGCGGTTCATCATGTAACAGTCATTACATAGGGTGACACAGAACTAGCTCTAATTCATCAATGTAATGTAGGCATGTATTCCGTATATAGTCATATGTGCTTATGGAAAAGAACTTGCATGACATCTTTTGTCCTACCCTCCCGTGGCAGCGGGGTCCTATTGGAAACTAAGGGATATTAAGGCCTCCTTTTAATAGAGAACCGGAACAAAGCATTAGCACATAGTGAATACATGAACTCCTCAAACTATGGTCATCACCGGGAGTGGTCCCGATTATTGTCACTTCGGGGTTGCCGGATCATAACACATAGTAGGTGACTATAGACTTGCAAGATAGGATCAAGAACTCACATATATTCATGAAAACATAATAGGTTCAGACCTGAAATCATGGCACTCGGGCCCTAGTGACAAGCATTAAGCATAGCGAAGTCATAGCAACATCAATCTCAGAACATAGTGGATACTAGGGATCAAACCCTAACAAAACTAACTCGATTACATGATAAATCTCATCCAACCCATCACCGTCCAACAAGCCTATGATGGAATTACTCATGCACGTCGGTGAGCATCATGAAATTGGTGATGGAGGATGGTTGACAATGACGACGGCGACGAATCCCCCTCTCTGGAGCCCCGAACGGACTCCAGATCAGCCCTCCCGAGAGGTTTTAGGGCTTGGTGGCGGCTCCGTATCGTAAAACGCAATGATTTCTTCTCTCTGATTTTTTTCTCTCCGAAAGCAAATATATAGAGTTGGAGTTGGAGTCGGAGACGCAACAGGGGGCCCACGAGGTAGGGGGCGCGCCCCCACCCTCGTGAGAAGGGTGTGGGCCCCCTGGTCTTCATCTTTGGCGAGGATTTTTTATTGTTTTTTCTAAGATGTTTTGTGGAGTTTCAGGTCATTCTGAGAATATTTGTTTTCTGCACATAAAACAACACCATGGTAATTCTGCTGAAAACAGCGTCAGTCCGGGTTAGTTCCATTCAAATCATACAAGTTAGAGTCCAAAACAAGGGCAAAAGCGTTTGGAAAAGTAGATACGACGAGACGTATCAGTGGTCTGAATATTTATGAGAAGTAACGGAGTCTTTTCTGAACTTTATTATGCATAATTGTTATAGCTTTGTATTTCTCTCTGATCTATCCGTTTGATTTGGCCAACTAGATTGATTTATCTTCAGTGAGAGAGGTGATTTGTGATGGTTCAATCTTGTGGTGCTCTATCCCAACGACAGAAAGGTACAAGACACATATTTGTATTGTTGCCATTAAGGGTAATATGACGGGGTTTATTTATATTGATTGGGTTTACTTTGTCTACATCATGTCATCTTGCTTAAGGCGTTACTCTGTTTTATACTTAATACCCTAGATGCATGCTGGATAGGGGTCGATGGGTGGAGTAATAGTAGTAGATGCAGGCAGAAGTCGGTCTACTTGTCACAGATGTGATGCCTATATACATAATCATTGCCTTTGAATATCGTCATAACTATGCGCTTCTCTATCAATTGCCCAACAGTAATTTGTTCACCCATCGGGAGAAGCCTCTAGTGAAAAATATGGCCCCTGGTCTACTTTTATCATATAAAAACACAAAATTTTATTTCCTTTCTTTTGTTTTGTAATTTACTTTACTATCTACCACTACGAGATTTAATCCTTGCAAGTAACCGCCAAGGGGATTGACAACCCTCCTGTTTGCGTTGGGTACAAGTATTTGCTTTTGTGTATGCATGTGTTGTTCACGAGGCTTTGCGTGATTCTCCTACTGAATTGAAAATCTTGGTTCTTAACTGAGGGGAATACTTATCTCTACTGTACTGCATCTCCTCTCCTCTTCGAGAAAAAACCAACTCACAAGTAGTAGTAGTACACCAGCGTTGCCTAGGCGGTGGCCTTCATGGGACCTGTCGTGGAATTGTCACGGCATATGTCCTTAGTGTCAGGACTTAGTCGTGAGGCCAACGCATCTATGTGGTAGCTTGAGAGGGGTTGAGCGGAATCGAGAGACGCAACACAAGACAGGGATTTAGACAGCTTCGAGCCCCGGGAAACATCATCCGGTAACAACCCTACATGCTGTTTGAGGCTAGGTCTCATTATCATCATGAGGGAGTCGCCGTAAACCGGCTCTCCTCTTTGTATCTAGCCCTAAGATTGTTTCTCTTGCTTGTAGCTTGTCCCTCTTGGGGTGCCCTGCCCCTCCTTATATATCTTGAAGGGGCGGTTTACATGACTAGTCCTATTAGGATTAGGTTTACTCTATTACAAGTGGAGTCCTAGTCTTGCTTCCTTTGTAAGGGAATATTCTTTGTGCTTTCCTCATAAACCGGCCCACCATTAAACATGAACCGGCCTTCTGGGCCATGGGCCTTGTCATCCATCTGACCCGCCCGCCGGGTTACTAATGAACCGCCAAGACCGGACGGGTAGCCCGTGAATCGCCAAGCTCCGGGCGGGTTACCAGTGAGTCATCCAGTCCGGCCGGTTTATACTTCCGGCCGGTTTACGCCACGGGGTATATCCCCGACATTAGCCCCCAGTTTAATTTGGATTTATCCATGTTAAACTGATCTGCAACATAAACTCAAGAGCAAATTTGATAGGTTATGCTCCGGGTTAAGAATTTTTGTAAACCGGTACCTGATCATCCTTAAGTCCTTGTTATTTCCTACTTCTGGGAAATCCGGGTCAACAGACCAGCTTCATAATCAATTTTGCCGACATTGGTTTGTCACCGAGAAATATTGTGAAAAATAACTCTTTTGACTCAGCTCCCAAAGCGCCAGTTTAAAAAATATGGGTCTTGAAATACTTATCTGATATTCAGCCGGTTTGAAGATGTAAAACTTGCCGGTTTAACATTACCAAAATGGCCGGGTTATAAAAACTGATGATCTCGGATTATGACCGTTGATAGACGCCGGGTTATGATTGCTGTAGCCCCCAAATCTTGAGCAGAACAAAGTGATGGCTTAAGACTTGCTTCAATATAAATGTTACCAATTTTGAAGAAATCCATGTTGTTCATCCCAGTCACTAGTCAGAATTGAGTATTCCACATATGTAGCCCCCAAGTGCCGGGTTGTCATGCTTGCAGCAACCTGGGACTTGTAATTGCTTGATGCTCATAAAAACTTCAATCAGTGTAGCCCCCAAGGGTCGGGTCATTATGCCATAATGAGCAGGGACTTTGTAAATATAATCTTGTAAACTTTGAATAGCAACGTGTAGCCCCCAAGGGTCGGCTTAGTAAGATAATACTGAACCGGGACTTGATATATACTTCAATGAAAATAACATATTATAATGTAGCTTCCATCGCAGGGCTTGAACCCACGTCCACAAGGTTAAGAGCTTTGTGCTTTACCACTGAGCAATGGATCCCTCAATATTATGGACGAAAACTTGTGTACCTTGAATTGTTGACAGGAGCAATTGGTAGCCCCCAAGGGCCGGCTCATTATAATATGATGAGTCGGGTCTTCAATAAGACTAGTAAAAAAATGACTTTGCATTAGCCCCCAAGTGTCATGGTGCATGCTTGCAGCGCCATGAGACTTGTGTATTTGATGTAATTTCAACTGAAATAATGTAGCCCCCAAGTGCCGGGTCGTAAGCCTGCAACAACTCGGGACTATTCCTTCAATTGTAGAATAAATCATATCTATTGATAATATGATAGCCATTGCGCTAAAGCGACTTTGAAAACCTTAATCATAATACTGGTTATTGATAACCATAATAAAAACCCAGCCATGTTGGCTATTTGAATAATATACCCAATGATTTATAAGCGCATAATTCCAATGGCGCAATCCAAATATATACTGGCGACTTATAGTCCAAAGCCAGGCCGGTTTAACAAA
This sequence comes from Triticum urartu, assembly GCF_003073215.2. Lineage (NCBI taxonomy): Eukaryota > Viridiplantae > Streptophyta > Magnoliopsida > Poales > Poaceae > Triticum > Triticum urartu. The sequence continues at coordinate 517,777,939 of NC_053025.1, read as the reverse complement.
CCTGTTTCTGCATACAACAAGTGTAAAGTGTCCTGGCGGTTTACCGCCGGACGGGTCATAATGCCCAACATATAACCCAGGTTTATAACCAAGGCTGCACTTAAGAATAATCAAATATGAAATAGATCATAACTGTGGCATTGAATCACATTGTTGGTTTTACCAACTTTTTGTAGTAAGGGTGACAATCCCAATCTTGAGTACTGATAACTCCTTCCATATTGTGCCGGTTTATGATAAAACCGTGTCGGGTTGTGAAATACACCGGATTAACCATATATAATACTGGCGACTTGTAGTCAAACCAGACCGGGCTGATAGTCTCCGGATTATAACTTGATCGTGTACTGACAACTTGTAGTTTGAAAGCCGAGCCGGGTTGATAAACACCGGTTTACTCCATAATAGGATGGTAACAGAAAATCAAACCGGGCAGATAGTCTCCGGATTAAGATTTGACCGTGTCCCGTCCATTTGTAATTGACAGTCGAACCGGTTTAAGAAATGTTGGTTTAAAAACGCAACAAAAAGAAACAAATATCTATCAAAGAAAATTGTGAAGCAAAGGCAATGATAAAACCGTTTGCCAAAAAGAAGCTTATTTGAGCTGATCAGATGGCGTTACCATGGTCGGACACGACCAAGCTCCCGATAGGTGTAGCTATGGTTCAAGTCAGCCAGGTCCCCAAATGAAACCGTGGCATTTATGCCGATCAAGTGGCATGGCGATGGTTCGGGTTCGACCAAGCCCCCAAGTGATTTTGTGGCCTTAGGCCGATCAAGAGGCATGACTGGTTCAGACGTGACCAAGTCCCCAAGTGATCTGGTGGCTCTCGCCGATCAAGAGGCGTGGCAATGGTTCGGGTTCGACCAATCCCCCAAGTGATTTTGTGGCCTTAGGCCGATCAAGAGGCATGACTGGTTCAGACTTGACCATGTCCCCAAGTGATCTGGTGGCTTTCACCTATCAAAAGGTATTGCATTGGTTCGGACACGACCAAGCCCCCAAGTGATGTTTATAAAATTTTCAAGGGGTAAACCGGAGGCCGCTTTAAGACAGAATAGCTCCGTGTAACCACGCATGATGTAAAAGAACAGAGATCCCGCTTTATGAAGCAGAAGCCCCCATGTGATCAATAATATGTCAGGCCAGTAAGGCGGGATATCCATGTTTGAACCGCGCATCATGGCAGCAGGTCCTCTTCGGCAATTTTTAACTTTTTGCAAGAGATAAATTCTTCTTTGAACCGGGATCTTGAACCGGATATGGAGACCTTCAAAGCTTTGTGGGGGACATCTTTCCCTTGAACCGGATTTTAAACCAGAATCTTCATTTTTAGCCGGAATTTTTTTGACGGCCTTTAAACTCGAACTTGCGAGAAGTTAATTCCTTTTTGAACCAGAAATTCTTAAACCGGATTTGAGAGCTTCAGATATTTATTGGAGAACAAATTTCCCTTGTACCGGATTGTAAACCGGAATCCTTTTCTGATGACCCAAAACTTCTTCATTGAGCCGGGATTTTGTAACTGTCATATACTTTCTAATCTGGAAACCTTCTGACAGCACGATGTGAATCCGGGACCGAGTTATCTCTCCCTCCAACGTATTGGCGTTCTTGACTTCACTGAAAACTGGCAACATTTGCTAAGTCATATCATTGTAGCCCCCAAGTCTCAAGGTGACTCGAGGAGTTGGCTTGAGATTCTCCATGTTTGATCGTGATATAAACCGGCATAACTTGTATATCATTGGCGTTGATAGCACGATGTGAATCCATAGAAGGTTGAGGTGACTGCGGCGGGTTGTAAATGATCCCATATGAGCCGTGTCAGCAACTCGGCCAATGGTTCCTTCCAACTGGCGACTTGAAGTTAACCAAACTGTAGTGGCGGCGACTTGTGCGCCCACCCGTTGAACCATCCAGTGCAGACGACGGCTGATAATATATGATAATTTACCTCCAATTTGTTGGAAAGAAACCGGGCTTCCCAAGTAGTGACTTGCTCATAGTCAATAAACAGTTCATCCAGACAAGTGCGGCCCGGTATGTTGATGTAGACCAAGCCGCGGGGGCGGACGACAAAGACGACCGCAGCATCACAGGCGGCACAGACAGATGAGTCGGCCGCAGCGTTGTAAGCCGGTGCAGACGAGGAGAGTCGGCACTGGTGTTCTAAACCGGTGCGGACGCATGAACCGGCCGCGGGCATTGTAAACCGGCGCGGACGGAGAGTTGGCCGCGGGCATTTGTAAACCGGCGCGAACGGAGAGTTGGCCGCGGGCATTGTAAACCGGCGTGATTGATCGTCGGTGTAGACAGATGCCAGCAGTGTGCTCTCCGTATCTGTGGCACGGTAGCCACTCTTATAATGAGTAATTTTCCTGCATATGAAAATATACGGTCCAAAGTAATTGTTCCCTTGATAAAAACAATATATACCAAGAAACTAAATTTAGATAGATATCACCTGATTTATCCGGAGGTCGGAAGATCCAGATGTAATATCTGTCAATAAGCTAACAATAGTATAGCCCATCGGGTGTATACATAATACTCTGATGATCGGCGATTGCAGAAGTTTGCCGTAGCTCCTTTTTGAACACCATTTCCATTTAAAAATCTTGATATCCCCACAATAGCAATTAGCTGGACACTTTGAACGTGAGGTTGGGAGACTCAGAGCTGAGTCGCGGGTGGTCGGTTTGAACCACAACAGCTTGACGTGACGGCGGAGGCAGCGCCTTGCATGATCCAGATGCTGATAGTGGATAAATACATCTCCTCATCAGGAAAAACCCATAGCAAGTATGTTCTCTGTATCCACCGAAACTTAGCAGCAATTTAACTTGAGCACTAGAGACTTCCTGGCATCTTTAGACTGATGGTATGTACATCCTTCCATTTGAAAAATATCAGATTCTGAAAAAGAGCATAGGCGCAAAATGACTCAGCAAGGGCAGGTGTACTCGGGAAAAATCCCAAAGCGGATGGCGAGTCAATTATGACTCTTAGCTTATCCGGCCACTTGAACCGGAATCGATACGAGTCCCGGTGGTGACTTGAACCGGAGACAAGACGGAGGCAGCACAAGGGCGCGGTCTCGGCTAATGAACCGGATATTGAGAGCTGGAATTTTTCAATCAGGATGACTCGGTAGTAGCTCGCATCATTTCAATCCATCTATCCATCAAATCTCTATGATCATGTATGTACTAGTATTCCAGGGAGACACCTTTCTGATCGGTTTTGACGTTGACCCGGAATACTAGTATTTGACTGACCAATCAATTGGCTGGTACCCGTACAGACCAAGTCCAACTCATATTCAAGTCAACCTATGCATCACGTCACTGATAAGGAAAATAAAAATCCATTGACCCGGCAGGTGACGGACAGACAACATTAGCAGAGGCCGGAGGAGGGCCGTGGCAGAAGTGGGGCTGCCGCGAGGGGGAAACGACGCGAAGTCATGACAGGCAGCATTGATTCCTCCGGATCTTGTTTGACTCTCGCGAAAACATCTTGAACCACCGACAAAATAAACCGATGCAAATCCTTTCAAACCAGCTCTTTATCCGAAAAATTGTGAACTCCTCGATCTTCAGGAGAGATCCCTCCAAAAACTCAAGACCACCGTGCGCTAGCCCCACGGTGGACGCCAACTGTCGTGAAATTGTCACGGCAGATGTCCTTAGTGTCAGGACTTAGTCGTGAGGCCAACGCATCTATGTGGTAGCTTGAGAGGAGTTGAGCGGAATCGAGAGACGCAACACAAGACAGGGATTTAGACAGCTTCGGGCCCCGGGAAACATCATACGGTAACAACCCTACATGCTGTTTGAGGCTAGGTCTCATTATCATCACGAGGGAGTCGCCGTAAACCGGCTCTCCTCTTTGTATCTAGCCCTAAGATTGTTTCTCTTGCTTGTAGCTTGTCCCTCTTGGGGTGCCCTGCCCCTCCTTATATATCTTGAAGGGGCGGTTTACATGACTAGTCCTATTAGGATTAGGTTTACTCTATTACAAGTGGAGTCCTAGTCTTGCTTCCTTTGTAAGGGAATATTCTTTGTGCTTTCCTCATAAACCGGCCCACCATTAAACGTGAACCGGCCTTCTGGGCCATGGGCCTTGTCATTCATCTGACCCGCCCGCCGGGTTACTAATGAACCGCCAAGACCGGACGGGTAGCCCGTGAATCGCCAAGCTCCGGGCGGGTTACCAGTGAGTCATCCAGTCCGGCCGGTTTATACTTCCGGCCGGTTTACGCCACGGGGTATATCCCCGACAGGACCCAAGCGGCGGTGGACCCCGTGTTGTCGGTGTACAAAACAGGGGTACGCTTTTTGTACCCCTATAACTGTGCATGGGCAGTCTGAGCCACGGGCACCACCACACTGAGCAAGGCAAGGGAGGTGAGCCAAGGTAAGGCCAAAGCTCAGGAGAAGCAGAACGACGCCAAGACCAAGACCACAAAGAGCAAAGGGGACGAAGCGGACCCCCCCCCCCCGGCAAGATCCTTGCTGGGAGGCGGTTTTAGCAAACCCGACAAGACCCTTGCCGTGGCAGCTCGCCCCACACCTACGGAGTGAGTCACCCTTGAGTCCACTGCCCCCATGGGGCAAGGATTTGGGAGACATCCCCGTGGTGGCATGCAGATCTTTGTGAAGACATTCAAGATCAGATACACCCTTTAGAAGATGATGATCCTTGGCGGGATCCCAACCAAGGAGGACCACAAGGCCCCCGGCAAGAGCCTTGCTGGGGATGACAGCAGGCGCCACGGCAAGACCCTTGCCGGGGCCCCGGCAAGGCCCTTGCCAAGAACACCCGTAGGGCCAGCATCAGGCCCACGCCAGTCAAACCTCCACCGCCGTTCGCATGCAGCTGCCGACCCAACCAGCTGGGCAGGCACCTGCGTGGCGGCATGCGAATATTCGTGGAGACCCACCACTGCGCCACCTCAGCTGCCTGCCTGCCTACATGGCACCGCGGGCACCGCTGGCCAGGGCGCGTGTCGACACGAGAGGAAGCGGCGACGGACGAGACAGGGCTCTCCCCCGTCCCCGATAAAGCAAGGACACCTGGGCAAGACGCATTAAATGCGCCTTGTCATCTAATGCGAGGGATAACCTCACATCACTGTACCCTTTCCACCTCTTGTGTGCCACTGTGGCAACCCCTTTTCTATAAAAGGAGGCCCGAGGCGACCAGGAGGGGGATTCGACTTTTTGGAGCTCCTCACGCCCCATAGCTAGCTCAAGAACACAGATATACAATCCACCAAAGTAGGAGTAGGGTTTTACGCATCCTCGTGGCCCGAACCTGGATAAACGAACCGTGTGCTATCTGTTTGATCCGCTCTTCTCACGACCCCGCGCCCCGCAACCATAGTAGGGATTCTTGTGATCCCATAGGTGTCGTTCCCACCGACATCTTTGGCGCGCCAGGTAGGGGGCGCAGTTATGAGAATCAACTCTAGCAGTTAGCCTGGCACTCCTTCATCTTTGTGACCCTTGAAGAAGAAAGGAGGCCAGAAGATCGACACTCGAGCGATCGCAAACAGAAGCTAAGTTGCACTAAACCCTTATTTGCGCTACCCTTCTTATTTGAGGTTATCCCCCCGGAGATATTTGCTTTGTATGAGAAACCTGCATGCCAGGGGGCTCTACCACGATCGGCAACGCCCTTACCCTGTTTCGAGTCCGCTCAACAGCTCAAGCGGCTGCGTCGAGAATGGCAGAGTAGCCTTCCGCGATCAGCAATGCCCCCGATTCTGACTCGAGTCAAGCTCGACAGTTCGAGCGGCCGCGTTCAGAACGGAAAGGTGGCTTGTCCAGCAGCACGCGTACCCGGCCGGCCATGGGGATCCGTCCCCAAAACACCGCTAGGGGCTTCCGCGCCGGCAAGCCTTCCCGATCGACGTAGGGCACGCATACAAAGAGGAATTGAACGGGGAAATAACATGCATGAAAATTAAGAGTACTTCAAAGTTATATTACATCACATCATAGCTGCGGTTCTAACTAAAGATAAAATTTGTCTTGGTCGGGAACCCACAGCGGCGAAGAAGAACGGGATGCCTAATCCCGGCGCTGGCCTTCCACCCTCTTGATTTCGTCGATGCAGTCGGTGATGGGCTTGATGCGCTCCTTGAGCACCGTGAGGTCAGCACCATCCGGCAAGCTCTTCATCGCGGCCGCGAAGTCAAGATCGGGATTCCAGTACGTCATCTTGGTGAGGACCTTGGTCACGACCCTCCGGCAAAGTCGCCGGGCCTCCTCGGCCAGCGTGGCCGTCCTGTTGGAGTGAAGATAGGCCAAGGCTCCGAGGACGCCCTCGAAGAACTGGGTCAGCTTGGTGTTGACGGTCCCGCTGCGCTCGGGGGCGTACCTCACGTTTGGCAACCCCATGGTGGCCAATTGCGAGGTAACCCTGCCGGCGACGACCTCCAGATGGCTGATCCACCTATTCTCACCCGCAACATATTCCTAGCGGGAGGCGGCTTCGTTCGCCCACAGCTGCTTCTCCTCCTCGAGGCTCCTGGTCAAGGTCTCCTCGAGCCCTACTCTCCGACAACATCTTCTCGAGATCCTCCAGCTTCAGCTTGAGGTCTCTGATGGAGTTCTGCGCGTCGGAGAGCTCCCCAGTCCTACTGATGACTGCTCCTTGCGCCTCCACCAAGGCGCGGTTGAGCGTGCTCTTCTCGCCGGACAGCTTGAAGGCCTGCTCCTTCAGCTCGTCCCGCTCTGCTTCTAGCTCCTCCACCTTGCCGTCATGGGCCAGAGCTTGGACATTGAGTGCCTCTTTGTGCCTCTGCTCCAGCTCGCGAGTCCGCTACGCGACAAGGGCCTTGAGCTCCTCATCCTTGCCGCGAAGCGTTGCGGCAAGCTTCGCTTCACGCGCAGAGAGGTCCTCTTCCTGGAAATCCAAGGTGGCTTGATGCTGGTTCCGGGCGGCCTCGGCCGCGGCAGCCAAGTTCGCCGCCTTTTCCTGGGCCTTCTCGATGTTGGCCATCTTCATGGTGAGCTCCACATCGCGCTCGGCCAATTTCTCCTGAAAGGCCCTCTGCTCCTCGCGAGTCTGGTGGAACCAGGTCTGCGTCTCGGCAACGCGCGCCTTGAAGTCCTCCGCGTTGTCCACCGTTGCCATCATGGACTTGACCTTGTCCAGGCGAGAATGGTAGAGCACTTGGAGCTTTCGGAAATTGGCCCCCATGGCACGAAAAAGCTGCTCTTCTGGAGAACCGTCGCCACCAACGCCCGGCTCATCAACCACCTCGAGCCCGGTGGCGGCAAGCACCTCGCCGTCAAAAACTTCCCCTTCGGCGGGCGCCTGGCTTGACGCCCCTGGGAGGTGGACGAAGAGATCGTCGCCCACCTTCAGATATCTGTCGGGGCCCGAGGTTGAGGAGGAGGGAGGCTGGTCACCCACCACCTCTTCCTCAGCGAAGGCCTTGCCGGCCTCAACGGCAGGTCCACCGCTGGCGCCCTCGGCAAAAGCCTCGCCGGTCGCCTTGGCGGCCCCCGCAGCGGCGGCCCCGGCGGCACCCTTGGCGGCTTCGTCGGCGGCGGCCTCGTCAGCGTCTTTGGCGGCCTCCTCGGCGGCAATCCTGCTGGCCTCCGCCACGGCCTCCTCAGCAATATCCCCAACAACAGTGTCCACGTCCTCCATGTCTGTTGAAGGAGGGCCTGGGCAGCAACGGGAAGCAACCCCACGCATGCCGCCCACGTCACACACGCCTCCCCACGCCGCGCCACGCGCGGGAAGCATGGGAAGCGCAACGCGCGAAGAGACTTACCGCGGTAAAAACCGCCCCGCCTGCCCGCGCACCGTTTTTGGGCCTAGCCCAACGACGCGATTGCGCTTACGTGTGGCCCAGGCCTGGGGGTTCCTGCCGGTGTACAAAAAGAGGGGTACGCTTTTTGTACCCCTATAACTGTGCACGGGCAGTCTGAGCCACGGGCACCACCACACTGAGCAAGGCAAGGGAGGTGAGCCAAGGTAAGGCCGAAGCTCAGGAGAAGCAGAACGACGCCAAGACCAAGACCACAAAGAGCAAAGGGGACGAAGCGGACCCCCCCGGCAAGGATCCTTGCCGTGGCAGCTTGCCCCACACCTACGGAGTGAGTCACCCTTGAGTCCACTGCCCCCATGGGGCAAGGATTCGGGAGACATCCCTGTGGTGGCATGCAGATCTTTGTGAAGACATTCAAGATCAGATACACCCTTTAGAAGATGATGATCCTTGTCGGGATCCCAGCCAAGGAGGACCACAAGGCCCCCGGCAAGAGCCTTGCCGGGGATGACAGCAGGCGCCACGGCAAGACCCTTGCCGGGGCCCCGGCAAGGCCCTTGCCAAGAACACCCGTAGGGCCACCATCAGGCCCACGCTAGTCAAACCTCCACCGCCGTTCGCATGCAGCTGCCGACCCAACCAGCTGGGCAGGCACCTGCGTGGCGGCATGCGGATATTCGTGGAGACCCACCACTGCGCCACCTCAGCTGCCTGCCTGCCTACATGGCACCGCGGGCACCGCTGGCCAGGGCACGTGTCGACACGAGAGGAAGCGGCGACGGACGAGACAGGGCTCTCCCCCGTCCCCGATAAAGCAAGGACACTTGGGCAAGACGCATTAAATGCGCCTTGTCATGTAATGCGAGGGATAACTTCACATCACTGTACCCTTTCCACCTCTTGTGTGCCACTGTGGCAACCCCTTTCCTATAAAAGGAGGCCCGAGGCGACCAGGAGGGGGATTCGGCTTTTTGGAGCTCCTCACGCCCCATAGCTAACTCAAGAACACAGATATACAATCCACTAAAGCAGGAGTAGGGTTTTACGCATCCTCGCGACCCGAACCTGAATAAACGAACCGTGTGCTATCTGTTTGATCCGCTCTTCTCACGACCCCGCGCCCCGCAACCGTAGTAGGGATTCTTGTGGTCCCGTAGGTGTCGTTCCCACTGACACGTGTTCTACTTCTCCTCGATGATGGTGGCGGACGCGGAGGCACCACCATCGACTCGTCGCTCTTCGCGCACCCGACTTCTGTCTCTGCCTGCATGGCGCGGTCACAGGCGCGGGCGGGGCGGTATGGCGTGACGTTGTCGAAGGCAGCGATGACGCCTGCGCTGCCGTCCTCCCCGCCATGTCAGCATGGAGCAATTCGCCACTACTAATCGTGTGGGTCTGGAGCGACGAGTTGCTGAACCACGCGTCGGCTTGGAGGGCCGACTTGCTCCGGCGGGTCGGGCATGGGAGGTGGAGCAGCGAGCTGCCTCGCACATATCCGGCCGGCTCGGCGGGCCACCCAGCCGACTTGTATGCTGGAGAACTACTCTTCGGAATCCATTAGAAGAGTGGTGAAGGAGGAGATGGGGGGAGCGGCGAAGGGGTGTGGTTTTTGCCCGACGTCTGGCCTCGTTTAAATAGAGGGCGAGCGAGAGGAGCTCGGCCGATGTTGCGTTTAATGTCGGCCCGCTTATGAACGGACATGTGGACAGAGTAGGTTTCTCGGCTTCCACGCGGGGTTAATGGAGGTGTATGAATCCGGCGAGGAGGCCTCTTCAGCCAGACATGCAGCGGGCGGCGCCCTTGACCGGTGAGCCGCTTCGATGGCGGAGGCAGTGAGACGTCGCGTCCGCCCTGAGCTGCCTTCAGTGCGGAGCGGCGCGCTCTATAGCAGCATGAATGCGGGCAGCTGGCAGCCTGGCACTGGGCGGGATGCGCGCATGGGAGGTGGAGGTGTTTTTGGTGGGCTAGGACGGTCAGAAACGGGCTTGGGATCGGTCCGGACTCCCGTAAACTTTCCCCACTTTTGTCTCAGGTTTGCGAGAAAAATCACGTCCGGACCACTGCGCCGACCGATACAGGTCGGTGTTGGATGGCTTCCATGGTACAGACAGCGCGGTCTAGACCGTTGCGAGAGGTTTACGGGTTGGCGTCGTAGATGCCCTTAGCTTGCATAGCAGTTAGCTATAAATATGCAATACTTGTTAATACATGACTCATGTTAGTATCTCGGGCGTAAATCACATACAAATTCATAAATTGAAGTATTGTTTAAAATAGACTTTTCGAATAAATTAAAGAGGTTCAACAATGTAGTACGTACGTACATGCTTGCATGCATGACACAGATATGGTACACATGGTACAAGCCTAACCACGCTTCCTCACTCGGTCACTCTAGCTTCCATTGACTCTCCTGCAGTTCCTCCGAACCTCCCCCTGCCCACCCGTGAGCGGCTTGATATTCCCCATGTTGATCATGGCCGCGGCAAAGCTCCTGAAGAAAGCCTTCTCGTCGCTCGCGAACTGGCCGACGATCGCCGCCGTTGTCGCGCCGGGCGCCGCGAGCAGCTCCTGGTCGGACTGGAGGAACCCGCGGTTGCCCTGGAGGTTGGTGAAGTAGTTCTTGTCGAAGGCGTCGGGCGTGGTCGGGTCGAGGTCGTTGAGCGCCGACCTGTTCCCGTGCCGCCGCGGGCAGCTCCCGGCGAGCAGCGCCCGGTAGCCCCCGTCCAGCGTCGGGTCCGGCATGCCCGTCTTGCTGAAGTTGTAGAGCCGGTCCGTCACGAACTGGCACTGCGCGCGCCCGAACGTGTGCGCGCCTGCAATCCACGACCCAAGAAGATCGTCAGAATCAATCACGGCGCCATGGAGAGCAGATGATGAGTCTGGGTGTTTGACTACGTACCTGAGAGGGCGACGAGGTCGGTGTCGCCGAGGCCGACGGCGGCGAACTTGCGCTGGAGCATGGTGAGGTTGTTGCGGGGGCTCGGGAGGAGGCTGTTGGCGGCGGTGAGGTTGGCCGTGGTGCCGTCGCGCCGGCCGAGCGGGACGCGCCACCGGGGGCCTCCGGACTGCATGCATGCGCATGGGAACAAACGCTCGTGAGCAACGAGGGGAACGTTCGTCGTGCATGTGACCATGCTTGTTGGATTAAAGAGAGGCACGAAGTGAAGGGCTGGTGTGATCGATCGACAGCCGGTGCGACGTGGACTTTGCTGTATCCCCACCTCGTACTAGCTAGGCTCTGTCTTTTACGGGTTTTGATTGACATGGAACCACGTGCCAGCCCGCTTTACAACTAGCAGCATACTTCAGGCAATGATGCTGTCGATCTCTCCAGTCTACGTAACCCATCGTTTGCATGCAGCTCAATTATTTTGCACCGACGGTTTCTGAATTATTGCCACAGGCTCGGGCATATATGAGCTAGGCTACACCTACTGCACCTTTTAGCCAGTACCTTCACATTGCCACATTGGCAGCTCCTGGCCCGTGAACCACGATGTTGCCTTTTTTCAATGATGAAGCTGATGAATGTGAGCAGTGAAAAGAACACATGCATGCACACGTACATCGCCGGCAGATTAGCACATGTATTCACGTACCAGTTCGACGGAGACCTCGGCGGCGATGGTGAGGAGGTCGGCGCAGGAGACGACGCCGGGGCAGGCCTTCTCGAGCGCCGCCTTGACGTCGTCCACCACCGTGAACCCGCGCACCGAGTTGTTGTTCGGCTTGGCGTACTTCTCCGACACGATGCTCGTGCTGTTGTCCAGCAGAATCGACCCGTCGCACCCCTGAAAACACGCGCGCGCGGCAAGACGTACGTGTCAAAACTCAAAACCTTGGACGGGGCACGACCCAGACGAACGCCGAAAGGTTTGCATGGAGCATGCAGCTGGTGGCGTACCTGGACGAAGCAGTCGTGAAAGTGAAGGCGCGTGAGGCTGGCGTAGATGCGGACGTCGGCCTTGTGCGCCTCCCTCAGGACCCGCCGCACGATCTTGTGCACGCCGGGGCACGACCGATCGTAGAACTTGTCGTCCAGCTGCGCCGCGCCGCCGCGGGCGCCGAGGCCGAGCGCGACGGCGGCGGCCAGGAGGACGGCGCACGCGCCGCCGTAATGGACGCCACGGACCATCTTTGCCTGCCTTGGTAGACTCTGTCTGCGAGCACGTCGTACGTGTTTGCTCTTTGCAGGTGCAGTGCAGGGGCTCACTTTGTGTGCAAGTGCCGACTAGGTGGTTCACGGCCGGTCTGAGGAGTCCCACGAGCTGAAGAGCACGGGCTTTATAGCCAGGCCTGGTGCTCGCGGACACGGAGAGGCCCTTTGCTTGGATCCGAAGGATGGCTCAACTCAATCATTTGCTGTTCATGGGAGTCCGTCAGGGCGTCGTTTTCAGAGGCCAACAAAAGCACTTTGCATGCATGCATGCATGCAGCAAGCCCGGTTTACTATCGACGCGCCTGAATTTTAACCGGCCAATGATACGGTGCCAGCAAAGGGAATGGCTACTGAATTTGGTTTTTGGGTCAGTCAAATTGATCCCATCCGTTGGATGAAAAAGTGTAACGGTGAGATCTCCTTCTTCTACTTCCCTCCCGAAGAAAACTGTTCATCATCTTCCTCCCCATGATGTGAACATATTCCTCCTTTGGCCGCCCTCCACCCCAGGCCGAACCGCCTGCCTCCTCCGCCTGCGGCCGGCGGCGGTCCCGCGATCGTCTCGCCGCCCCGTCCTCCCCACGAGCTCCCTCAACCAGGCTTGCGGTCGCCCGGGGCCATCCCTCTAAAGCCGACAAACTACCCGATTTCTCCGGCGAACCTACACCCCATGCATCCTAAGATAGACCAACTTTGCTACAGCTACTGGCAGTTTTCACGGAAAGTTGTTACGGAGATGAGGTGGAGACTTAGGATTTACCACGATTTGGGTCCCACAGCTTAATTCACGGGTTGAGCATCAATGAGATTACGACACCCCATCCCGTAACTACCATCCGTAGGCTGGTTTCCATAAGTCTAGCATTTTTGTAAGACAGACAAGGAGCCTTCTTGTTCCCTTGTGCCGTAAGATAGACCAGATCAATCCTGCTGCCAGCGTCCGGCTTTGGTGCTCTACAATTGCTGCTTCCTTTTCAACCGAATCGACTGATCCAAATTGTAAATTCAGGCGACTTACGTCCAGCAAAACTAGCCAACAAACTTGCCGGCCTTTGCACTTTTGAATAATACGGTGCCAACAAACCGGGCCCTGGATATAGTTTGTGGTAGGTGAATCTACAGTGCATGTGCGGACAAATAGGGAAAATCCTGGAGAAATGCTACACTTCACGGGTCGTCGCTAGCACAGCAAAGACAGTACGCAAACAAATAATTCAACGCCTACTCATCATCTCGTACGGCGTTCTTGTCAGTTACTCCTACAAGTTTAGTACTACTCTCTCCACCGGTGGTAACCACCAAAGTGACGAAGATACCGCTTTTCAATAAACACATTAGCTAAATGCCAGTCGACTGACTTCGCTTTGGGTCCGTCGATTTTGAGAGTTCACCTGTGGGAGTCCGGAACGAACGAAGGAGAAAGAAGGAGCTCATCAGAGGGCTACCCTATTATCTATCTTAGGATGGGGGATGGGGGCAGAAGAACGGCGGTGGTGGGGGCAGTGGTGGCGCGGTGGTGCAACTTCGCCACAGAAAATCTTGGCCGGCGCCGGGGCTAGAGGGATGGCCGGGGGCAGCGGCAAGACCGGCGTTGGGGGGCGGTTCCAGAGAGGACGGAGCGGCGAGGCTGTGTGGGAGCACCAGCAGCCGTGGGTGGTGGTCGCAGGCAGTTAGGCCGGCGGCAGCGGGGTGGTTCAACATGGAGAAGGGAGAAGGAAGCGGGAGGTCGAAGAAGAAAGCGGGGTCGTCGATTTCGCATCGTGCGGTTGAGAAAATCAACTAACCCCAATTTTTTTAGACGACTGGCATGTAGCCACGCCCTTGAATGAACACCGGACAACCTGAACTCTGAAGTACTCCACCTTGGCATCTGCCCGTCAAATTCAGCAGCAAGATGTTAACCGCCGCACGTACGGTCTTTTGCTCCCCAATCAGAGCGCCAGATCGCGTTCGGCACAGTACGGCAACGCTAATTGCCGCATCATGAGCCACGCGTAACCGGAAAGTTCGTTACAGTTGACGCAAGACCTGAAAGTCCTTGAAACTTAAGGAGCCGTTGGGCATTTAACTGAACTTGCTTGCTCAAGACTTCAAGTGCACATCATTCAGGGAGGTAGGGCACGATGCAGACTTCGTGCGGCTAGCTACAGATTCCATTATTCATTTTGCGCGCTACTATCACGCAGCCCTGATAGGTACTACCACTCACCCGTCAACCGACACACTGGCTGTCCCACTGCGATGCAACTGCAGGGTTCAGAGGACGAGCCAGCTTATTACTCCTAGCTGGAGAATCCTAGCTAGCTTGAACCCGAAGAAAGAAACGGTAGACAAGACGAGAGGACAACTTTCACACGAACGCACACGTACACATCCTGACCATGGTACACGTGCAAAGCACGACATGACTCTTCACCGGCTAGCTGGATGCGGTGGTGCGTGCCGGCTCAGTTGACGGCGCTGCATTTCTTGCGGATCTGGCCGGCGGAGCCGGTGAGGGGGGCGATGTTGCCCATCCGGACCATGGCGTCGCCGAAGTCGCAGAGGAAGCGCTGGCTGTTGTAGCTGTAGGCCTGCACGAGGGCCCTGGTGGCGGCGGCGCCGTCGGGGCTGGAGACGAGGCCCTGGTCGGAGGAGAGGAGGCCCTTCTTGGCCAGCAGGTTCTTGAAGTAGTGGTTGTCGAAGGCGTCGGCGGAGCCGGCGTCCAGCGCGGCCGTCTGGTTGCCGTCGCCGCCCCGGCACAGCTGCTGCAGGCTGGACGCCAGCGCCGGGTCCATGGTCGGGTCCACCGAGTTGGCCGCCGAGAAGTTGGCCAGCCGGCCGCTGAAGAGCACGCACCGCGACCGCCCGATCGTGTGGGCTCCTGCATGCGGTTCATGCATGGTTGGATTTGCTGGCTTTCGTTGCGTACAATACAACGTGTACTATAGACAGTAGTGCTCAGTCTAGTAGAGTACAGTACCTGATAAGATGACCACGTCTGTTGTGTTAAGGCCGACGTCCTTGAACCTCTGTATGATCACGGTGATGTTGTCGAACGGGCTTGGCAGATTGTTGTTGGCCAAGGTCTGGTTCGCCACCAGCCCGTCCCTTCTTCCCAGAAGAACATCGTAGTCAGGCCCTCCGCTCTGAACATGCCAACAAAATCAGTACGCGTACTACACTCGGTAAAGCAGTACTGGTAGTACGGTTCTCAAACAGTTCTTTCGGGTGCACGTTCAACTGAATTATTTGGTAGGTACTGTAGTTGGTTAGCTATGTTGGAGTGGTTGTGAATTCGATCGAGGGAAGGAAGGAAGGAACGTACGAGGAGTACGCCGTATTTGGCGGCGAGCGCGACGACGTCGGCGCAGGAGACGAGCCCCGGGCAGGCCTTCTCGAGGTCGGCCTTGATGGCGTCGATGACCTCGTACCCCCTCACCGAGTTGAGGTTCGGCGCCGCCAGCTTCTCGCTCTCCGCCCCGTCCAGCAGGATCGACCCGTCACACCCCTGCATGCATGCATGCCACAAGTACGTCCACGACGATGTTCACTTCAGAGCCTAAGAAAGCATGCGGTAATAACGATGCGTGTTACGGAGACGGACGTACGTTGACGAAGCAGTCGTGGAAGTGGAGCCGGAGCAGGGAGGCGCCCATCCGTAGCTCGGCCTTCATCGCGGCGGCCACGCGCGCCTGGACGATGCTCTCCAGCTTCGGGCAGCTGTCGTCGTAGAAGTCGTCGCTCAGCTGGCCACAAGCCGCGCCGCCCAGGCACAGCAGCACCATGATCATCATCGGCAAGCAGCTCGCGCCATGATCTCTGAGAGGCTCCATTTCTGATACGTTGATGGTACAAAATATCCCAGCACTGCCGCCGGATCAATGTCCGCACTCTGTACTACGTACGTGCCCGTTTGATCGATCTCTCCGTGCTTACCGCAAGGTTATATAGACAGCTTAAAGTGGTGAGTGATACTAGCTAGCAACAAGTTGGACTCGTATAAATATTCATATCGTTTGACTGTTCGTCGAGCAAATGGCAACGTGCCAATGTGTCGTCAGCATGCATAGTGCGTCGCCCATACAGTGGGAGTATTAGTTTACCGATGGATTACTGCGATTGTGCGTTTTTTACTGCACGCATGGCTCAACTGGCTGACTAAACGTGCACTGGCCGCACTTGCCGCTGCTAATTTTCTGTTCTGAAACCCAAGTGGTGCGTGCATAATGGAGCACCAACCAAATTAATTAGGCGCGGCCGCTGTATACGTTGCACGTTTCGGCGATGCAAGTCTACGATTAACGTGCGGTGCATGCATCTTGCTAGCTAGGTGCGGCAGCCGTACGGTGGAGCGTGACAGAGATGCGGCGTGCACGCGAGCACTGGTGTTGGTGTGTTAGGCAGAGAGGTGCACTAGTAAGTGAGTCAATTATGGGGCCTCAGCAAGATTGACATGAATGGGATCGGATTACGTTTGAGATGAGAGTTGGGGCCTGACCATCCCATTGTTAGAGTCTGAAGCAACATGAAGCCTTCTCAGGGCGTCATGATTTTGGGTCGTTGGATTGGCTGTCCAGACGTATCCTAGTCGTCAGATCTTAAGATGGAATGATCCTAGCCGTCGGATCTTCAGTGATGTGAAAACCAACGAATAGTGTCTGCCACCCCCCCCCCCCCCCGCCCCCCCCCCCCCCCCCCGGTCCACCACCCTCATACACATTGATAGGCGGGGCCCAGGCGAGGTGGGGCGAGGTCGTCAGCGACCGCGGGGGTAAGCTGCGCACAGTGCTGGTTCTTGTGTGCACGATGGGCGTGCCACCGCCTGTGATTTTCGGTGGCCGGCGAGGGCACTTTTGGTATTTCACGTGCTTGCCCTTGCAAGGCGCTCGCCTATGGCTGGCTTTTGGGGGTAAAAGCGAGGAGCCCGGTTGACTGAGCAAGAACCCTAGCCTTCCTCTTCGTTTCGCAATTATCCCCTTCCTCTCTTGCATTCGGGCGCCGTCATCTCGATGCCTCTCCCGCCGTCGATCCTCGGGTCTGGTCCACGTCTCCGCCTGTCATCTCTTGGTTAAGACGTGTGTGCCTGTCTTCTGATGCAGTGGTGTTGTTTGCAGCTTCAACTAACAACTAGGGTTGGATTTCTGTTGTGGACGATGCCTCTCGGTTCCTCACCCGGTTGATTGTCATGGATGAGGTAATTTGTCACGTTGTGCTCTGATTTACGCTCGATTCATAATATCATGTTGATTGCTTGAATTTGATTCCGACCGATGCGCAGGATTGGGGTTAGGTTTTGCTGAAATTTGACCCTTGGTCTTGGGTTGTCGTGTCGTTCTCGTCTTTGGCTTCCAAGGGATTGGATCTGGTGTGGGTGTTTGATATGTCTCCAACGTATCTATAATTTTTGATTGCTCCATGCTATATTATCTACTGTTTTGGACATTATTGTGCTTTATTATCCACTTTTATATTATTTTTGGGACTAACCTATTAACCGGAGGCCCAGCTCAGAATTGTTGTTTTTTTGCTTGTTTTAGGGTTTCGAAGAAAAGGAATATCAAACGGAGTCCAAACGGAATGAAACCTTCGGGAACGTGATTTTCTCAACGAACAAGACCCAGGAGACTTGGACCCTACGTCAAGACACAAAAGAGGAGGCCACGAGGTAGGGGGCGCGCCTACCCTCCCCCCCCCAGGCGCGCTCTCCACCCTCGTGGGGCCCCTGTTGCTCCACCGACGTACTCCTTCCTCCTATATATACCTACGTACCCCCAAACGATCAGATACGGAGCCAAAAACCTCATTCCACCGCCGCAACTTTTTGTATCCACGAGATCCCATCTTGGAGCCTGTTCCGGAGCTCCGACGGAGGGGGCATCGATCACGGAGGGCTTCTACATCAACACCATAGCCCCTCCGATGAAGTGTGAGTAGTTTACCTCAGACCTACGGGTCCATAGTTATTAGCTAGATGGCTTCTTCTCTCTTTTTGGATCTCAATACAATGTTCTTCCCCTCTTTTGTGGAGAACTATTCGATGTAATCTTCTTTTTGCGGTGTGTTTGTTGAGACCGATGAATTGTGGGTTTATAATCAAGTCTATCTATGAACAATATTTGAATCTTCTCTGAATTCTTTTATGTATGATTGGTTATCTTTGCAAGTCTCTTCGAAATATCAGTTTGGTTTGGCCTACTAGATTGATCTTTCTTGCAATGGGAGAAGTGCTTAGCTTTGGGTTCAATCTTGCGGTGTCCTTTCTCAATGACAGTAGGGGCAGCAAGGCACGTATTGTATTGTTGCCATCGAGGATAACAAGATGGGGTTTTCATCATATTGCATGAGTCTATCCCTCTACATCATGTCATCTTGCTTAAGGCGTTACTCTGTTTTTAACTTAATACTCTAGATACATGCTGGATAGCGGTCGATGAGTGGAGTAATAGTAGTAGATGCAGGTATGAGTCGGTCTACTTGTCTCGGACGTGATGCCTATATACATGATCATACCTAGATATTCTCATAGCTATGCTCAATTCTGTCAATTGCTCAACAGTAATTTGTTCACCCACCGTAGAATACTTATGCTCTCGAGAGAAGCCATTAGTGAAACCTATGGCCCCGGGTCTACCTTTATCATATTAATCTCCTACTACTTAGTTATTTTCTTTGCTTTTTTTACTTTGCCTTTATTTTTACTTTGCATCTTTATCACAAAAATACCAAAAATATTATCTTATCATATCTATCAGATCTCACTCTCGCAAGTGGCCGTGTAGGGATTGACAACCCCTATTCGCGTTGGTTAAGAGGATTTATTTGTTTTGTGCATATACGAGGGACTCGCGCGTAGCCTCCTACTGGATTGATACCTTGGTTCTCAAAAACTGAGGGAAATACTTATGCTACTTTGCTGCATCATCCCTTCCTCTTTGGGGAAAACCAACACAGTGCTCAAGAGGTAGCAAGAAGGATTTGTGGCGCCGTTGCCAGGGAGGTCTACGCAAAAGTCAACATACCAAGTACCCATCACATACCCTTATCTCCTGCATTACATTATTTGCCATTTGCCTCTCGTTTTCCTCTCCCCTACTTCACCCTTGTCGTTTTATTCGCCCTCTGTCTCTCTCTATCCTCCCTCTCTTTCTCTTTTTGCCTCTTTTTGCCCGCTTGCTTTTTTTTTTGCTTGTGTGTTAGTTCGTTTGCTTGTCGTTATGGCTAGTCCCTTATAGGTTCTCCGTTATCTCCCGAGAGTGAAATTCTAAATTTTAAGCAAAGGGAGGGAGAAAATCTAAAAGATGCTTGGTATAGAATTTGCAATGCTCAAAATAGATCTACCAGGAAGCAATCTACTTCTGTTCTTCTTCGCAATTTTTATGTAGGCATAACTCCCTGGCACAAATATATCCTTGATACTATTACCGGAGGGAACTTCTTGGGTAGCCATACTTTTGATTCTTATAATGCTATGATAGATTTGTTTGGCTCACCCCCTCTTTTGGTTAATGAAACTGTATTAACTTTGGAGCATGTAATGCAAAGGCTTGAAATTATTGAAAATAAGGTTGCCACCGTAGAGTTAATTGAAAATTTGGATAAAAAGATTCACATCCGAATCTCTCAATATGGATCTAAAGTAGGAGTCACTTTGAAAAAAATTAAAGAGAAGGAACCCATAGTTAATGAGAAAATAAATCACGATTCCACTAGAATTGATAAACTTGAGGACATTATTACCAACTTGGGAACCGCTTTTTCTTCCGTAAAGAACACTCCAAGTCCTCCCGCTAAAATTGCCAAGCTTATGTATGTTCCTAAGAATAAGGGTGAATCCTCTAGTAAGGAAACTGCGGATCTCAAATCTATAAGTGTTCATCCCAATCTTTTTGCTATCATTAAGGAACCATTTATTACAAATGATTTTTTTGATCTTGTGTCTAAAAATTTGATAATCAATAAAAAGGAAGAAATTCCTAAAGATGGTAGATGCCTCATTGAAGGATTGCCTACCAAAGATGGCAATACCTAGATCTATCCTTGCTTGTTATGCCTAGCTAGGGGCGTTAAACGATAGCGTTTTTTGGGAGGCAACCCAATTTTATTTTTATTCCTTGCTTTTTGATCCTGTTTAGTAATAAATAATTTATCTATCCTATGTTTTGGTTGTGTTTTTTGTGTTTAATTAGTGTTTGTGCCAAGTAGAACCGTTGGGAAGACTTGGGGAAAGTCTTGTTACACTTGCTGTAAAAAACAGAAACTTTAGAGCTCACGAGAACTGCTGTCATTTTTATTTGGAAAGTGATATTTAGTTAATTATTTTTGAAGATGACTAATAGATAAATTCCTCACGTCCAGCAATTTATTTTAGAATTTTTGGGGTTCCAGATCTTGCGCTAGCTACAGATTACTACAGACTGTTCTATTTTTGACAGTTTTTGTTTTTCGTGTGTTGTTTGCTTATTTTGATGAATCTATGGCTAGTAAAATAGTTTATAAACCATAAAAAAGTTGGAATACAGTAGGTATAACACCAATATAAATAAATAATGAGTTCATTACAGTACCTTGAAGTGGTCTTTTATTTTCTTTCGCTAACGGAGCTCACGAGATTTTCTACTTTAAGTTTTGTGTTGTGAAGTTTTCAAGTTTTGGGTAAAGATTTGATGGATTATGGAACAAGGAGTGGCAAGAGCCTAAGATTGGGGATGCCCATGGCACCCCCAAGATAATCTAAGGACACCTAAAAGCCAAAGCTTGAGGATGCGCCAGAAGGCATCCCCTCTTTCGTCTACTTCTATCGGTAACTTTACTTGGAGCTATATTTTTATTCGCCACATGATATGTGTTTTGCTTGGAGCGTCTTGTATGATTTGAGTCTTTCATTTTTAGTTTACCACAATCATCCTTGCTGTACACACCTTTTGAGAGAGCCATACATGATTTGGAATTTGTTAGAATACTCTATGTGCTTCGCTTATATCTTTTGAGTTATATAGTTTTGCTCTAGTACTCCACTTATATCTTTTAAAGCACGGTGGTTGATTTGTTTTATAGAAACTATTGATCTCTCATGCTTCACTTAGATTATTTTGAGAGTCTTAAGTAGAATGGTAATTGACTTAAAATCCTAATATGCTTGGTATACAAGATTAATAATAAAATTTTCTCATGAGTGTTTTGAATACTAAAAGAAGTTTGATGCTTGATGATTGTTTTGAGATATGGAAGTAATAATATCAAAGTTGTGCTAGTTGAGTAGTTGTGAAATTGAGAAATACTTGTGTTGAAGTTTGCAAGTCCCGTAGCATGCACGTATGGTAAACGTTATGTAACAAATTTGAAACATAAGGTGTTATTTGATTGTCTTCCTTATGAGTGGCGGTCGAGGATGAGCGATGGTCTTTTCCTACCAATCTATCCCCCTATGAGCATGCGCGTAGTGCCGAGGTTTTTGATGACTTGTAGATTTTTGCAATAAGTATGTGAGTTCTTTATGACTAATGTTGAGTACATGGATTATACGCACTATCACCCTTCCATCCTTGCTAGCCTCTTCGGTACCGTGCATTGCCCTTTCTCACATCGAGAGTTGACGCAAACTTCGCTGGTGCATCCAAATCCCGTGATATAATACGCTCTTTCACACATAAACCTCCTTATATCTTCCTTAAAACAGCCACCATACCTACCTATTATGGCATTTCCATAGCCATTCTGAGATATATTGCCATGCAACTTTCCACCATTCCGTTTATCATGACACATTCATCATTGTCATATTGCTTAGCATGATCATGTAGTTGACATAGTATTTGTGGCAAAGCCACCGTTCATAATTCTCTCATACATGTCACTCTTGGTCCATTGCATATCCCGGTACACCGCCGGAGGCATTCATATAGAGTCATCTTTTGTTCTAGTATCTAGTTGTAATCATTGAGTTGTAAATAAAATAGAAGTGTGATGATCATCATTTTTTAGAGCATTGTCCCAAGTGAGGAATATAAAAAAAAGGCCATTGTAACGCCCTCGATGTGGCTATATCTCCCACGTGTCGAAGCACGACTTAGAGGCATAACCGCATTGAAAGCAATGTCGCAAGTGAGGTAATCTTCACATAACCCATGTAATATATAAGGGAAGAGATCATAGTTAGCTTACAATCGCCACTTCACACAAATACATGAATAAAGCATTACATCACCTAGATACACTCAAGGTCCGAGTACGGAACCAAAATAAAAGAAGACTACCCCAAATGCTACACAGATCCCCGATCGTCCCAACTGGGCTCCACTACTGATCAACTGGAAACGGAACAACAAAATGAACACGAACTCCAACTGATCCCCGGCAAGCTGTCGCATTATGATAAGATGGATAAACTTCAGGGATCTATCAACTGTTTTGCTCGGGGCCTCAGAATTACTCCACATGTGCTCAAAGAGAGTCTCATCCTCCCTGAGTTCCTTCGGAGGCAGCAGAATTACGGTACCTGCCAATGGTTCCCCGATCTTGAGTTTCCCTGATGGTTCCAGTTCGGATACTGCAATCTCTGCTGATGAAACTCAAACTGGTTAGCCTTTTCATGATTTGCTCAGCGGCGACAGAGGTTCACAGATATTGATTCCTTCTTTCTCTTTGAATACGACAGCAGGTGTTCCTTTTAGTCTGTGCACTTATCCCCTGTTATGTTTTAGTAAGTACACTGTATGTTGGAAATTTCCATTACATGAATTGTGAACGAAATGCATGTGTTCGGAACATGATTTCGAATGGTTTGGGCATCATATCGGACGATATGCCTGCAAGTCATGATGGTTGTTATTGAACTTGTTTGTGATACGGATACCACTGCTATGTACTGTTTTCATTGTTGGATTTAGGGTATCATCATTATGCTCTGAAGTATTTTTTTAGTGGTTGCAGTTTGGTTGTAGATTTTGATCTGGAGCTGATGCTACTATGTTGTTTTTGTCCCATTGTCGAGGTGATTGTTCTATAAGCTGCTCCTAATTTTTGTCTACTGTTACTGTTACATTCAGAGAAAAGCAGAAATGCATATTCTTGATTACATGTTTGGTGATCCATCTTCTATATTTCTGAATTTATGTCTGCTGGGTTATCTTGCTGATGCTTGCATGAAAATTGTCTTGTATCAAAAGATTTTAGGCTTGTTTCCTACAATATGTAAATGAACATAATTATGGTAATATTTACTTACAGCTGAGAAGTGAGAACATAGTTTTATAGCATGTTCAATGACAGTAGCTTAGTGCTGGATTTGGAGAAAGGGCGCTATACATTTGGAAGAGATGCCCAACTATTGAACTTAAATTGTCGCTTACAAATACCATGCATCTTCACACCATTGATGAAGTTACTAGTTACTGTGGAGTGAAACTATGGCAGTGTTACTTACCATGACTAGTATTCATGCGCTGGAATATGGACTAGTATTCTGTGTTGTAGTGTTGTTAACTGTTGATTATTATTTTTGTCTTTAAATTCCCCCTCATGGATCAGTCGATCGATGAAAAAATATTTCTCAAGTGGATTTGAACCTTTTTAATGTGCTTTTCCCTCGATGAAAGATTTTAGGCATGTTGTCTGCAATAGGTAAAAAACATTAGTAGTAGTATTTACTTACAGCTGAGAACATAGTATTATATTATGTTCAATGATCAGTAGCTTAGTGCTGGATTTGGAGAAAGGTCGCTATACGCCTATACATTTGGAAGTGATGCCCGACTGTTGAACTTAAATTTGCTTACATAATGCCATGCATCTTCAGACCATTTATGTAGTTACTAGTTACAGTGGAGTGAAACTGTGGCAGTGTTACTTACCATGACTAGTATTCATACACCAGAAATATGAAGTTGTTATCTTAAACTATAACTCCTTGGACTCAAATCTGAACACATTTTTGGGAAATGATGATGATGACTTTTAGTATATTGCGCTTGTTTGTGATACCTGCAGGTTATGATGGTTGTTATTGAACTTGTTTGTGATACGGATACCATTGCTATGTACTGTTTTCACTGCTGGAATTTAGGGTATCATAATTATGCTCTGAAGTATTTTTTTAGTGGTTGCAGTTGTAGATTGTGATCTGGAGCCGATGCTACTATGTTGTTTTTGTACCATTGTTGAGGTGATTGTTCTATAAGCTGCTCCTAATTTTGTCTACTGTTAGAGTTACATTCAGAGAAAAGCAGATATGCATCTTCGTGATTACATGCTGGTGATTCATCTTCTATATTTCTGAATTTTTGTCTGGTGAGTTATCTTGCTGATGTTTGCACCAGATTCATTCATGCTTTGTTGGCATCGTAGGCGTTGTTGAAAACTGAACACTGTCATGCATGAAAATTGTGTTGTATGAAAAGATTTTAGGCATGTTGACTGCAATAGACAAAAGAACATTAGTTATGGTAGTATTTACTTACAGCTGAGAACATAGGAGTATTATATTGTGTTCAGTGATCAGCAACTTAGTGCTGGATTTCGAGAAAGATCGCTATACATTTGGAAGTGATGCCCAACTGTTGAACTTAAACTGTTGCTTACATAATGCCATGCATCTTCGCACCATTGATGTAGTTACTAGTTACAGTGGAGTGGAACTGTGGCAGTGTTACATAGTTAGTACAGTATAAAGTTGGGTCATCTATTTTGGAACGGAGGGAGTAGTACCATGAGTCCATGACTAGTATTCATGGACTGGAATATGGAGTTGTTATCTAAAACTATAACTCCTTGCACTCAAATCTGAACATGTTTTGGAAAATGATGATGGAGACTTTTAGTATAGTGTGCGTGTTTTAGAGTCGTTGAGTCGAAATACGGATTTGGCATGATTTAGAGTCGTTGAGTCGAAATATGGATTTGGCATGATTTAGAGTCGTTGAGTCGAAATACGGATTTGGCATGAGGGAAGCTAGAGGCCAACTCTGCCAGCACAGTGCCTGGATGATGTCGAGCTTGGGATTTTGATCTCATGGCTGTGAAGGAAAGCACGGTTGAATTTATATTCTTTTCAGGGGATTTGTGTCTTCAATGTGAGTTCGATTTGATGATTTGATCACATGCGGTCGCACGTCTGTGCTGCTAGTGTTTTTAACTCCTGATTATTTCTTTTGCCTTCATGTTCCCCCTCATGAATCAGTTGATCAATAATAAATATTTGTTCAATGGAGTTGAACCTTTTTACTGTGCTTTTCCCTCACAAAAAACCTTTTACTTCATGAGAATGGTGCTTTCACTTAAGAAATGAATATTCTTTTGATGATATGTATTGATAAATGGTTCTCAGGACCCATCTGTTAAAAGGATCAAATGGATGCCAATGTTAAGGTATATGTATGAAGAACTAGCGGCTGAAATTTGTTGATGGCAGATGCTAAGGTACAAGGAGATCTAGCTTACACGATGACGTAAGTCGAAACAGTGGTATATTCTCCTTCATGTGAGGTTAAGGGTTTATTTTGACCAAGGAATTTTATTCTCTTGTTTACATCCCCTTTGCCACATATGCCATGTGGTTGGAATTTCTTATCTAATTCGTGAACATGTGTGCTGGAATAGACTAGCCAACAAGGATGTGTTTCGTTCTAATAAAATATCGAGGATATATCTTTAGTTGTGACAACACGATTGAAAATGTTTTCTTGATAAATCCCTCTAGAGATCTTCTATTGTCCTGTAGTAACACATATGAAAGCATGTATTCAATTATGATATGTGACGCTGCATTAAAGTTTCACCAGTCGGAATAGAGTTTTTTGCTAGCCTTCATGCAAAGTTTTTGACCTTTGTTTCATAAATTTTGCCATTGTTTCTGAACCGCTGTTGTGTCCGACATGCTTCCACAATGCTCCAACAGGCATTCCTCTTCCGTTTCGTATCAACCAAACGACGGTAGGATGACCTAAACGAAAAAATGCCTGACCGCTCATAGTACCATGCCCACCCCAATCGCTAGATGTCATGGTACTGAGCGAAATATTCATAACAACGTCCACATCAATGGGATTCATATGCTGATAAACGGCAGCCTGGCTCCACTGTTTAGATGTATTGTCGATCTATTTCGTGACAAGAACAGGGGAGTTGTCCGAATTCCTTATTTTGATTCCAAACGTGTGTTGGTTCCCCATCTAGAGGGCCTGCATGAACAGTCCCCGTTTCAAAACTTCTAGGCCTGCATGAACAACTCACCACACTTGAGATGGTTGGGATCCAAGCTCCGATTCCAGCAAGTCAGAAGATGGGAAGTACTTTGCTTTGAGAATCCACGCACTCAACGATCTCGACTCATGAAGGATCCTCCAACCTTGCTTTTCGAACATGACAAGGTTCAAAATATCCGTATCCCGGAACCACAAACCCCCATGTGTACTTAGGCATGGTCAGATCATTCCAAGACACCCACGTCGTCTTTCTCTTTCCACCTTTACAGCCCCCAAATTTTTTCTTCCAAACCATGGTATTTAGTTGATTGCATAGCCCACGAGGTAGCAAACAACATGACATACAATAAGTCAGGATTGCCGGTGCAATAGACTCTCCTTCCAAGAAGAGGCGATACATCTTTCAATCCAACACTGAACTTTTGGCCAAAGCCTATCCAAATATCCGTTATTTACTCTTCTTCATATTTGACGGCAAGCCAATGTATCGTTTATTCAAGGATTTACTGGGGACAGTAAGAACAAATTTGATAGAATTCCTTCACGACTCCGAGCAGCCCTTATAAAAAAATTACAGAACTTTGACGGGTTAATTTTCTAGTCATAAGCATCACAACACTTTTGCACTGTGTCTCTAATGATTGTACCAGCTTCCTCATCTGCTTTGAACATAAGTAAAGCTATCATCCACAAACAAAGATATGATTAACCGGAAGTGCTGACGGAAAAAAATTGTTTTAGGATACTCTCATCGGTGTTTTTTTTTGTGACATGGATACTCTCATTGTTTTTTTAAGAGTACCCAATGGATGCTCTCATTGGGTGGAATCTGACCGTTGGTTGTAGTAGCTTTGACATGCTCTCGATCCAATTTGCAAAGTGGTCGTGGCCAGGCCCAGATGAAAAGGCCCAGAGAAAAAGAGAAAAAACCCAGAAGAGCAGGAACCCTCTAGAATCCCCAATCCGGCAATTCCCGCACGGCAGCGTTTCCATCCCCCCTTTCTTCTTCTTCCAACGGCCGAAAGGGTCGTTTCGCAAGTTCTTGAGCCGAGCGGGTCGAGTCCGCGGCCAGAGAGACCAACGGAAATCAAAGAACAGGTGAGTCCGCTCGCACCCGCCATTCCCGACTCGATTGCGGCTTCACGTACTGGGGTTCCAAGTTCCAACTATCCCTCGCTTGCTCATCCGGATCTGGGGAATTTTTGCAGGTTCGCGAACCCCTCCGACATCGCCCCCTCCCGTCCCGTCCCATGGCGACGGGGGAGACCGAGCGAGGCTCCTCCGACGGCCTCCCCGAGGACATGATCCCGGAGATCCTCGCCCGCCTGCCGCCCAAGCACCTCCTCCGCTCCCGCGCCGCCTGCAAGGCCTGGCGCGACCTCGCCACCGACCCCGCCTTCATCCGCAGGCACCACTCCTTCCAGCCACGGCAGGCCCTCGTCTTCACCTACGGCGTCGGCGGCTGCCTCCAGGCCGTCGACCTCGCCACCAACAAGCGCCGGACGGTCCTGCGGGTCATCCAGAGGGTGCCCCCGCCCCGCCCCTTCGCCGACGGCGCACTCATGGTCCACGGCTCGTGCGACGGCCTGCTCCTCCTCAGCTTCCACAGGTCCTTCTTCGTCTGCAACCCTGCCACGCGCCAAGGCGCCCGCCTGCCGCTGCTGCTTCAGGATGGCCGAGATGTCCTGGGGTTCTACCAGCACGCCGCTTCCGGGGAGTACCGGGTGCTGTACCACGAGGCTGGGGGCCTGGGCCTCCAGATGTCGCACACCTACTACGTCCTCACGGTGGGATCCCCGCAGGCCAGGAGCATCGACCTTCGCACGTCGTCGGCTGAAGTGGGCGCCGGGCTGATGGGAGGGCTGGAGCGCTCTTGCACATCGCCGCCCGTCCTTCTCCATGGCAGCCTGCACTGGTCGCCGCAACTGAGCCAAGGGGGCCACATACTGGTGTTCGACCAGGCTGCTGAGTCATTCAGGCGGATCTCTCCTCCCGCGCAGGCGATGCTGACCAAGGACGACCACACGCAGCTGTTTGAGATGGAGGGCAAGCTTGTCATGTTCTGCTCGCCCCAATTCGCAAAGAACTTGGCGGTTTGGTTCATGGATGACTACAAGGAGATGCGCTGGGTCTGGAAGTACTGGGTTAAGCTGTCCTTCAAGCTTGCTTATCAACCTATACCGTTGCCACCTTGTCCGATTGTCCTGTACCAGGAGGGGGATATGCTGGTGCCGGAGGAAGTCTCTGACAAGGTGTTGCATTGTGATAAGACGGGTAAATCGCTGGGGCCTGTTGACTGCTCTGCTGGGGGCACCAGAGTTACTCCACATATGCTCAAAGAAAGCCTTGTCCTCCATGACTTCCTTCAGATGCAGCGGAATGATGGTGCCTGTGAATGGTTCTCCGAGGTCGAGTTCGCTGATGGCTCGGATACTGCAATCGCTGGTGATGAAACCCAAACTGATTAGCTTCTTCTGATCAGTTTGACCTATTTGAACAGTTTGCCCCATTCATGATTCGCGCAGCGGTTACAGAGGTTCACAGATATTGATTCCTTCTTTCTCTTTTAATACGACAGCAGGGGTTTCTTGTAGTCTGTGCAATTATATCGTGTTATGTCTCAGTACAATGTATGTTGGATATTGCATGTTTTCCATAACATGGATTTTGAACGAATTGGATGTGTTCTGAACATGATTTCGAATGGCTTGGGCATCATATCGGATGATATACCTGCATGTCATGATTGTTGTTATCGAACTTGTTTGTGATACGGATACCGTTGCTATGTACTGTTTTCACTGCTGGAATTTAGGGTATCATAATTATGCTCTGAAGTATTTTTTTAGTGGTTGCAGTTGTAGATTTTGATCTGGAGCCGATGCTACTATGTTGTTTTTGTACTATTGTTGAGGTGATTGTTCTATAAGCTGCTCCTAATTGTGTCTACCGTTAGTGTTACATTCGGAGAAAAGCATATATGCACCTTGTTGATTAAATGGTGGTTATTCATCTTCTATATTTTTGAATTTTTGTCTGGTGAGTTATCTTGCTGATGTTTGCACCAGATTCATTCATGCTTTGTTGGCATCGTAGGCATTGTTGAAAACTGAACACTGTCATGCATGAAAATTGTGTTGTATGAAAAGATTTTAGGCATGTTGACTGCAATAGACAAAAGAACATTAGTTATGGTACTCCCTCCGTCCGGAAATACTTGTCATCAAAATGGATAAACGGAGATGTATCTAGACATATTTTAGTTCTAGATACATCCCTATTTATACATTTTGATGACAAGTATTTTCGGACGGAGGGAGTAGTATTTACTTACAGCTGAGAACATAGGAGTATTATATTGTGTTCAATGATCAGTAGCTTAGTGCTGGATTTGGAGAAAGATCGCTATACATTTGGAAGTGATGCCCAACTGTTGAACTTAAACTGTTGCTTACATAATGCCGTGCATCTTCGCACCATTGATGTAGTTACTAGTTACAGTGGAGTAGAACTGTGGCAGTGTTACATACCATGAGTCCATGACTAGTATTCATGAACTGGAATATGGGGTTGTTATCTTAAACTATAACTCCTTGGACTCAAATCTTAACACATTTTTGGGAAATGATGATGGTGAGTTCTATTATGCTTCAGTACACTATATGTTGGAAATTACAAAATTTCCATTGCATGAATTGTGAACGAATTGCATGTGGTCTGGACATGGTTTCGAAAGGCTTGTGCATCATATTGGATGGTTGCAGGCCATGATGGCTTTTATTGAACTTGTTTCTGGTATGAAAAGATTTTAGGCATGTTGACTGCAATATCCAAAAGAACATTAGTTATGGTAGTATTTACTTACAGCTGAGAACATAGTAAGTATTATATAATCATTATTGCTATGTACTGTTTTCGTTGCCGGAATTTAGGGTATCATCATTATGCTCTGAAGAAAAAAAAAACAGTCGTGCAGTTTTAGATTGTGATCTGGAGCTGATGCTACTATGTTGTTTTTGTCTCATTGTTGAGGTGATTGTCCTATAAGCTGCTCCTAATTTTGTGTACCGTTAGTGTTATATGCAGAGAAAGGCATATACGCTCCTTCTTGACCACATGTTGGTGATTCATCTTCTATAGTTTTGATTTTTTTTTGTATGCCGAGTTATCTTGCTGATGTTTGCACCAGATTCATTCATGCATTGTTGGCATCATAGGCATTGTTGAAAACTGAACACTGGCATGCATGAAAGTTGTCTTGTATGAAAAGATTTCAGGTATGTTGACTGCAGTTTGCAAAAGAACAATAGTAATGGTAGTATCTACTTACAGCTGAGAACATAGTACTCCCTCTGTATCAAAATATAAGACGTTTTTTGATACAAAGAGAGTATCAAAAAACGTTTTATATTTTGATACAAAGGGAGTATTATATTGTGTTCAATGATCAGTAGCTTAGTGCTGGATTTGGAGAAATGCCGCTATGCATTTGGAAGTGATGCCCTAACTGTTGAACTTAACTTGTTGCTTCCATAATGCCATGCATCTTCACACCATTGATGTACTCCGTAGTTACTAGTTACAGTGGAGTGAAATTGTGGCAGTGTTACTTACCATGACTAGTATTCATGCACTGGAATATCGAGTTGTTATCTTAAATTGTAACTCCTTGGACTCAAATCTGAACACATTTTCGGATATGTTGATGGAGACTATTAGTATATTGCGTGTGTTTCAGAGTCGTTTGAGTCAAAATACGAATTTGGCATGAGGGAAGCTAGAGGCCAACTCTGCCAGCACAGTGCCTGGACGATGTCGAGCTTTGGATTTTGATCTCATGGCTGTGAAGGAAAGCATGGTTGAATTTTTGTTCTTTTCAGAGGATTTTTGTCTGTAATGTGAGTTTGATTTGATGATTTGATCACATGCCGTAGCTTGTCTGTGCTGCTAGTGTTTTTAACTCTTGATTATTTTTTTGGTCTTCATGTTTTCCATGATGGATCAGTTGATCAATAAAAATATATTTCTACAATGGATTTAAACTTTCTTACTATGCTTTTTTCCCTTGCAAAAACTTTGTACTTCATGAGAATGGTGCTTTCACTTAAGAAATGAATATTCTTTTGCAATATGTAATGATATAAACGGTTGTGAGGGTCCATTTGTTAGAAAGATCAAATGGATGGCCGATGTTAAGGTACATGTATGAAGATCTTGCGGCTGAAATCTGTCGATGGCCTATGCTAAAGTACACGATGTCTATTGAGAACCGAAACAGTGGTACATTCTCCTTCCTGTGAGGTTAAGGGTTTTTCCTAACCAAGGGATTTCTTAACCGAAATAGTGGTAGGATTATTTTTTCTAATTCGTGAACATGTGTGTTGAAATAGATGAAACCAACAAGGATATGTTTAGTTCTAATAAAACAGTGACCATATATATATTTGAAAATGCTAAAAAACTGACGTTAGACTTTTGAGCATGGCAAACAAAATGTTTTTTATGATAAATTATGTGTCGCGAGCATTTTTAAGCATGGAAACTCAAACGTTTTTTAGGCGGATTACACTCAATTTGCCATAAAAAATGTTTGATTTGCCATGCTTAATAAGCTGACGTCCTTCATCCGTGCTTCGACGGTGCTTCGGTGGGCTGGCTTGGTGATTTAGCATGACTTAATTTCCATGCCAAAAGCTTATACGCCTAAATAATCCGAAGGAGGAGTACATTTCCCCTTTCCCTTTATATATTGACGGTTGTTGTGTGTTTGGATTGTGTCCTCGTTGAAAAATGCCTGGCCTGGAGCGTGCCTGAAAAGTGCCTGGCTTGTGTTTGGTTGCTACCCTGGAGAATTGTCTTTTTTAGGAAATTCGCTAGGTTGCTTAAGAAAACAAAGAACTACTCTCCCCACAGCTCCCATCCCTCGTTCCACCGGCCCCGACCTCGACCTCGACCACACTCTTCTGCTTCCCCAGGTCTTCCAATCCACCAGCCTCTCCGCCGCGAAACCCTAGCCCCCCTGAGCCACCCCCCGTCGAGGCCGCTGGCGGATGGCGAAGGCGTGACCGGCGCGGACAGCACCCCGTTCCCGCCCTCAGCCCCGCATCTGATGTTCCTCTCCCGCATCGTCCTGCGCGACCTGGACTCCATCGACTCCCCCGCCTCCATGGCGACCTCCAAGAAGGTGGTGACGCGCGACGAGTGGGAGCGCAAGCTCCGCGACGTCAAGATCCGCAAGGAGGACATGAACCGCCTCGTCATGAACTTCCTCGTCACCGAGGGCTTCGTCGACGCCGCCGACAAGTTCCGCGTCGAGTCCGGCACCCAACGTACCGTCCCACGAGTCGAGAATCATTCATCTCTCGTGATGCTCGGGGTATGTGGACACTGAATCGGCGTTTCTGCGGTTTTGTTTGCAGCGGACATCGACCTGGCCACCATCACGGATCGGATGGAGGTGAAAAAGGCGGTTCAGTCAGGGAATGTCCAGGAGGCAATCGAGAAGATCAACGATCTTAACCCCACGGTTCGGTTCTGTCGCCTCGCAATTTTAGTTTGGATTTGGAAATTGGACTGTCAGGAAAGTTAGGATGGATGAGGACGATAATGGTCCTGCTGTCCTGATATTTCGCTGTATATATGAGGACCTTGTGGTAGCTGACAATGCGAACAATATGGAAATATGCCAGGCAATTTGAATTAACTAATATATTTTGAACTAGAAACTTATTGCTCTTCAGATTACCAGTCTTTGTTTGGATTTTTGGATACAACTAATTGTACAAAGAAGAGAAGGGAGCTTCCAACTGAACGGATTGCACAATTTTCTCATATAACCCTAAAACTGTATGTCAGTTTCATGGTTGGAACTTAGAACCTGGTACTTTAACAACAACAACAACAACAACAACAACAAAGCCTTTAGTCCCAAACAAGTCGGGGTAGGCTAGAGGTGAAACCCACAAGATCTCGCAACCAACTCATGGCTCCGGCACATGGATATCAAGCTTCCACGCACCCCTGTCCATAGCTAGCTCTTTGGTGATACTCCAATCCTTTAGGTCTCTCTTAACGGACTCCTCCCATGTCAAATTCGGTCTACCC
The DNA here is from genome assembly GCF_003073215.2 of Triticum urartu. NCBI lineage: Eukaryota > Viridiplantae > Streptophyta > Magnoliopsida > Poales > Poaceae > Triticum > Triticum urartu. The sequence continues at coordinate 517,744,694 of NC_053025.1, read as the reverse complement.
CGCCCCCTCTTGACACTTTCCGCACGTTTTAGCCGTCCGCTATGCATTGGAGCTTCTGGAGGCCTGCGCTGAATATGCCCAAACCATCTCAGACGATGTTGGACAAGCTTCTCTTCAATTGGTGCTACCCCAACTCTATCTCGTATATCATCATTCCGGACTCGATCCTTCCTCGTGTGGCCACACATCCATCTCAACATACACATCTCCGCCACACCTAACTGTTAAACATGTTGCCTTTTAGTCGGCTAACACTCAGCGCCAACATTGCGGGTCGAACCGCTGTCCTGTAGAAGTTGCCTTTTAGCTTTTGTGGCACTCTCTTGCCACAGAGAATGCCAGAAGCTTGGCGCCACTTCATCCATCCGGCTTTGATTCGATAGTTGACATCTTCATCAATACCCCCATCCTCCTGCAGCATTGACCCCAAATATCAAAAGGTGTCCTTCCGAGGTACCATCTGGCCATTAAGGCTAACCTCCTCCTCCTCACACCTACTAGTACTGAAACCGCACATCATGTACTTGGTTTTAGTTCTACTAAGCCTAAACCCTTTCAATTCCAAGGTTTGTCTCAATAACTCTAACTTCCTATTTACCCCCGTCCGACTATCGTCAACTAGCACCATATCATCCGCAAAGAGCATACACCATGGGATATCTCCTTGTATATCCCTTGTGACCTCATCCATCACCAATGCAAAAAGATAAGGGCTCAAAGCCGACCCCTGATGCAGTCCTATCTTAATCGGGAAGTCATCAGTGTCGACATCATTTGTTCGAACACTTGTCACAACATTATCGTACATGTCCTTATGAGAGTAATGTACTTTGCTAGGACTTTGTGTTTCTCCAAGGCCCACCACATGACATTCCGCGGTATCTTATCATAGGCCTTCTCCAAGTCAATGAACACCATATGCAAGTCCTTCTTTTGCTCCCTATATCTCTCCATAAGTAGTCGTACCAAGAAAATGGCTTCCATGGTCGACCTCCCAGGCATGAAACCAAATTGATTTTTGGTCACGGTTGTCATTCTTCTTAAGCGGTGCTCAATGACTCTCTCCCATAGCTTCATTGTATGGCTCATCAGCTTAATTCCATGGTAATTAGTACAACTCTGAACATCCTCCTTGTTCTTGAAGATTGGTACTAATATACTCCGTCTCCATTCTTCTGGCATCTTGTTTGCCCGAAAAATGAGGTTGAAAAGCTTGGTTAGCCATAGTATCGCTATGTCCCCAAGACCTTTCCACACCTCAATGGGGATACAATCAGGGCCCATCGCCTTGCCTCCTGTCATCCTTTTTAAAGCCTCCTTGACCTTAGACTCCTGGATTCGCCGCACAAAACACATGCTGGTCTCATCAAAGGAGTCGTCCAGTTCAATGGTAGAACTCTCATTCTCCCCATTGAACAACTTGTCAAAGTACTCCCGCCATCTATGCTTAATCTCCTCGTCCTTCACCAAGAGTTGGCCTGCTTCGTCCTTGATGCATTTGACTTGGCCAATATCCCTCGTCTTCCTCTCTCGGATCTTGGCCATCTTATAGATGTCCCTTTCGCCTTCCTTCGTGCCTAACCGTTGTAGAGGTCCTCATATGCCCGACCCCTTGCTTCACTAACAGCTCGCTTTGCGGCCTTCTTTGCCATCTTGTACTTCTCTATGTTGTCTGCACTCCTATCCAAGTATAGGCGTCTGAAGCAATCTTTCTTCTCTTTAATCGCCTTGTGGACATCATCATTCCACCACCAAGTATCCTTATCTTCGCTTCTCCTTCCCCTGGACACTCCAAACTCCTCCGAGGCCACCTTACGAATGCAAGTCGCCATCTTCATCCACACATTGTCTGCATCGCCTCCTTCCTCTCAAGGGCCCTCCTTAATGACCCTCTCCTTGAACGCCTGAGCTCCCCCCCCCCCCCCCCCCCCCCCCCCCCCCCCCCCCCCCTGACCCCCCGACCCCCCCCCCCCCCCCCCCCTTGAGCTTCCACCACTTCGTTCTAGCGACTTTGGCACGCTTATCCCGCTGGACACGAATCCGAAAGCGGAAGTCAGCAACCACCAACTTATGCTGGGGTACAACACTCTCTCCAGGTATCACCTTACAGTCTAGGCACACACGCCTATTTTCTCTTCTCGAGAGGATGAAATCAATCTGGCTAGAGTGTTGGCCACTACTAAAAGTCACCAGATGTGATTCTCTCTTTCTAAAGGGGGTGTTAGCTACAATCATGTCGTAGGCTAGAGCAAAGCTTAAGGCATCTTCTCCTTCTTGAGAGGATGAAATCAATCTGGCTAGAGTGTTGGCCACTACTAAAAGTCACTAGATGTGATTCTCTCTTTCTAAAGAGGGTGTTAGCTACAATCATGTCGTAGGCTAGAGCAAAGCTTAGAACCTGGTACTTTAAGCAGAACAATTGCAATCAGACTAGCATATGGCATGGCATTGATTAGTTGTAAACTTTGGGTTCACCATTGTTTAACCCAATTCTGGTGATTGATGAGGTGGCAGCTGATTTCTCATCTTCTCATAAATACCCTGTAGTACAGTGGAGCAGAGTGTTAACCCAATAATGTGTGAGTTATGAGGTTTCTCTTTGAACCATGTTTGTTTTTCTCATTAGAAGTTAGCTCTTTTGTACCAGAAATTAAATCTTTGGTTGGTAGCTAGAAGACCACTCCTGCTCTGTTTTTTTTTATCCAATAGGATGCTATCTTGTGTATACTTCTGAGGGAAGTTCTGTGGTAATATAAAACCGGTGTAGGTTTTTTTTTGAGAAAACCCAAATGGCCTTTGCGTTTCATTGCATTGGAAAGAAAGGGAATTTACATCCTCCTAGGAGGCAGGTTTACACAGTTGTCAGATGATCAGTGGACATCCCAGGATGATGGCAAAACGACCCTGAGCCCTTGAGCCCCGGCCTTTGCCCAACATCGGGCCTCGTCCTTGATCCTGTCGACAAGCTCATTGAGCGATGGGCTCACATGGTCAAAAACGCACGCGTTCCTATGCTTCCAGATCATCCACGGCACCAAAAGCGCCATGGATTTCAGCGCCTTGCGGAGCGCTGGCGGTGTAGGGTTTTTATTGTGCATTTTTCACAATTGGGTGTGGCCGCACCCATGTGTATATTTTGAAGTGATTACTCTATAAAGCTTGCCTTAATTAGATTTTGACTTCTTGTCCTGGTTTCAATTTTGATATGCAGATTCTGGATACAAATCCCGAATTATACTTCCATCTCCAGCAGCAAAAATTAATAGAGTTGATTCGTGCGGGGAAGATAAATGAAGCTTTGGAGTTTGCTCAAGAAGAACTTGCACCAAGAGGCGAAGAAAATGTGAGTTGTAGTGTCTCTATTACTTTAGTTAGGACTCAAGAGTTCAAACCAATCTATATTAATCACTACGCACTAATATTTCTTGGCAATACCACTGATATTAAGACCATGTCGTGACATTATTTTTCGTTATTGAAATGTTGCAGCAAACCTTTCTGGAGGAAATAGAGAAAACTGTAGCACTGTTGGTTTTTGAAGATGTAAAAAATTGCCCATATGGTGAACTGTTGGACGTTTCTCAACGCTTAAAGACGGCAAGTGAAGTTAACGCTGCCATTCTCACAAGCCAAAGTCACGAGAAAGGTCAGTAGCATGAGGATGTGAATGTTGTGTACTTGTGATGCCTAATATTTATCCGTTTGTCTATTTCATGATTTAGTGAGACTGAGGTGTACCTGCATCCATGTGACATATGAACAACTGATATCAAATATCTTATTTTAGAATATGCTGCCTTTTGGTAAAAGAATCTGAAACTAACAAATTGTCAGATGCTTGGGAATTAGGAGCGTTGGGAGTTGATCGTAGGTTGTAGCTGTGCTCTACGGGAGGACGAGGCTTGAAGCCTCGTCGCCCCGTGGCAGGGAAGAGGAGAGGCGCACAAGGCGCAGGGTAACCAAGTTGTGTTTTTTCTTGCTTGATTCGTTCCTCCACAGGGAGGCAATATAAATAGTCAAGTTACATGACGACTCCTAGTAGAAATAGAAACAGACTCCTACTTGTTTTAGGAACAGTAGGGAAAACCTTCTTTGGGACAAAAAACCCTTCCGTTTCCAAACCTGATACTGATTGATACTAATTTGGACACCCCCTGTCCGCTGGCCTCCTCTCTCTGGTTGTACGTCTCCTATACGTACGCCCCCACATGACATCTCCCCCTCCATTCTGAAACAGCTCGTCCTCGAGCTGGAAGCTTGGATAGCGTTCTTTGAAGGCTGGAACATCCTCCCATGAAGCATCAGACGCCGGTTGGCCCTCCCAATGGATGAGAACCTGTTGCATACCCCTGAACAGTCGTGCACGCAGCGCCTTGGTAGGTGTTGGCTGAACACGGCCTTGGAAGATGGCTGGCAGCACCGGTGGAGCATCTGGAGGAGGGCCTTGGTATTTCTTCAGAACACCCACATGGAAAACATCATGGATGCGGGCGCGGGGTGGAAGCTCCAAACGGTAGGCAACGGAATCAATTTTGGCGAGGACTTTGTAGGGACCAAAGTACTTAGGTGCGAGCTTTCCCTTGGCAGCAGATCCAAGGAACGCTGCTGGACGGCGCTGCAAACGCAACCAAGCCCATTCGCCGACCTCAAACGAAAGTTCCCGATGCTTGCCATCATAGTAATGCTTGTAATGTTGCACAGCCGTCAGATGCCAAATTGTCAGATGCTTGGGAATTAGGAGCGTTGGGAGTTGATCGTAGGTTGTAGCTGTGCTCTACGGGAGGACGAGGCTTGAAGCCTCGTCGCCCCGTGGCAGGGAAGAGGAGAGGCGCACAAGGCGCAGGGTAACCAAGTTGTGTTTTTTCTTGCTTGATTCGTTCCTCCACAGGGAGGCAATATAAATAGTCAAGTTACATGACGACTCCTAGTAGAAATAGAAACAGACTCCTACTTGTTTTAGGAACAGTAGGGAAAACCTTCTTCGGGACAAAAAACCCTTCCGTTTCCAAACCTGATACTAATTGATACTAATTTGGACACCCCCTGTCCGCTGGCCTCCTCTCTCTGGTTGTACGTCTCCTATACGTACGCCCCCACATGACACAAGTGTATACCCTATCTAGAACAATGGATAGAAACATGATGCATTTATTCTCATTTTGTACCTCAAAGCAAAGCTAATACTGAATTTTGCCAGAATGTCACATAACTACATATAAATATAAGCAGACATGGCCATGCTCAATACTGGTAACGCTTAAGCTGATCATATGTGATTGGTGATATAAGTAAGAAATACTGATAAGCATGAGTCAAATTATTGCATAGGGCTGCTGCTTGATAATCATTTTGAGAATGTGCCATTGAAAAAAACATGAATTTCAAGGTTAACAGAATGAAAGTTTTGCCTTTTGTGTCTGCTCTTTCAAACTTGCTTCAATCGAAAGTCCTTGATCCTTATGTTTGTTGCATATAACAGATCCAAAGCTCCCCAGTCTGTTGAAGATGTTGATTTGGACTCAAAACCAGCTGAACGAAAAGGCGGCATATCCTCGAATCAACAACTTATCCACCGCCGCACTGGAAGATCCAGCAATATGAGCTGCTGTCCAAAGTGTTGGAGTGTTGACTATGGAGCTTAGGCACCAGCAGCAGCCATGTCTGCATGTACACTATCTGTCGTAGGTCTGTTGTTCGTTTCATCAATGTTCTAGCTTAATGCAAAAAAAAAACACCAGATAGATGATCCTGCTCTCTCCTGTTGTATAGGTTGTTCTTGTCATTTTTTTTGAAAACAGAGATAAATGTTGCATTTGATTGTTGTTTACAAACTATGTGTTGTTGAATTATTGGCGATAATGTGTTGCACACCATTCATGTGTTCTGCTGGAATGATCCAAAGCAAGGCATCAAGTTCAGCTTGCCTACTGTACAGAAGAATGCTAGTGTTATTAATTTTACTGGTTTCATAGGAATACCATAAGTGAAAAATCATACTAATATTCGAATCTGTACCAAAAACCGTTGAAAGTCAGACGTCGCACATTTTCAAACCGAGGGAGTATCTTATTTGAAGGACCCTGATAAGTGTAACACGTGTGGCATGAAGAAATTTTGACCTGATGTTTTTTTATGACAAGTTTAGTTACCTGAGGATGACAACTTTAGTTGTGAAGCACGACAACTTTTGGTTTTGAATGCAAGTTTTAGTTTTTTTGATTTTTTTATGACAATTTTAATTCTAAAAACGTCACTCGTGCCACACTTGTGATCCTTATCATTTGGGTATATTTGAAACAAGTTTTGGATAGTTCGTAGGGCGCTGTGCCACACTTGTGACTCTTATCATTTATCATTTGGGTATATTTGAAACAAGTTTTGGACAGTTGGTAGGGCGCTGCGATCCTCACTGCCGTCCTCTACGGAGAGCTAGACGCAACTGCAGTGCAGTCTCGCTGCCGCCACCATGCATGCCGACGCCATTGCCACTACTCATCCATGAGGACCAAGCCCCCGACCTTCTCGGTCACCACCGCGTCGCAGCTCCACGACGCCATCGACCGCCTCCTCCCGCTGCTCCGCGCCGACGCCGCCCACGCCCCGGCCGCGCGCGCGCTCGCCGCGGCCGCCGCCTCGCTCCCGCCCTCCACGCTGCTCTCCAACCGCCTCCTCCACCTCCTCTCCTCCAACGCCGCCTCCCTCCCCGACGCCCTCGCCCTCCTCTCCTCCGCCCCGAGCCCCGACCGCTGCTCCTACAACACCCTCGTCGCCGCGCTCTGCCGCTCGCCGCGCCACCTCGCCTCCGCGCGCGCGCTGTTCGACCGAATGCCCCACAGGGACCAGTTCTCCTGGTCCGCCATCGTCTCCGCCTACTCCCGCCACGGCCGGCCCCTCGACGCGCTCGCGCTCTACCGCCGGATGCAGGGGGAGCCCGGGAGCGCCGACGCCGACAACCAGTTCACCGCGTCCAGCGCGCTCGCTGCCGCCACCGCCGCCCGGTGCGCCCGCGCGGGCAGGGAGCTGCACTGCCACGTGGCCAGGAGAGGGATCGGCGCGGGCGATGCCGTCATGTGGAGCGCGCTGGTGGACATGTACGCCAAGTGCGGCCGGTTGGACGATGCCAGGAGGGTGTTCGATGGGATGCTGGTCCGGGACGTCGTCTCCTGGACGGCGATGGTGGAGAGGTACTTTGACGCCGGGCGCGCCGGGGAAGGATTCAGGCTGTTCCTCCAGATGCTGAGAGCCAGAGGTGTTCGACCGAATGAGTTCACGTACGCGGGGGTTCTGCGTGCTTGCGCTGAGCTCGCCGTCGAGAGCCTCGGGAGGCAGGTGCATGGCCGAATGTCAAAGAGCAGCATCGGCGACTCGTGCTTTGCAGAGAGCGCGCTCCTGCACATGTACTCCAAGTGCGGGGACATGGCCAGTGTGGTGCTTGTATTCGAGGGGATGCCAAAGGCAGACCTGGTGTCGTGGACGGCAATGATCTCTGGCTATGCGCAGAATGGTCAGCCAGAGGAGGCGTTTCGCTACTTCGACATGTTCTTGAGGTCAGGAATTAGGCCTGATCATGTCACGTTCGTTGGTGTTCTCTCTGCTTGTGCTCATGCTGGTCTGGTCGACAAAGGTCTGGAGGTCTTCCATTTTATAAAGGATACGTATGGCATTGCACACACCGCTGATCATTATGCTTGCGTGATCGATCTACTCAGCCGATCAGGTCAGTTTGAACGGGCAGAGGAGATGATCAACAAGATGGCTGTCAAGCCTAACAAGTTCCTGTGGGCATCCTTGCTTGGTGGCTGCAGGATTCACAAGAATGTCCGCTTAGCTAGGCGGGCAGCGGAAGCATTGTTCGAAATAGAACCTGAAAATCCTGCGACCTATGTTACTCTAGCTAATACTTATGCATCGGTCGGTCTGTTTGATGAAGTTGAGGGTGTAAGAAAGATCATGGATGCAAAGGGCATAACGAAAATGCCGGCGTCAAGTTGGATTGAAGTTGGAAGAAGGGTGCACGTATTTCTGGTCGGTGATAAGTCACATCCTCGAACTGAAGAAATCTATGCCCTTCTGAAAAAGCTTTATGGGAAAATGAGGGAAGAAGGGTATGTAGCGGACACCGGATTTGTTCTCCATGATGTTGAAGATGAGCAGAAGGAGCATGACATTGGCTACCACAGCGAACGACTTGCTGTTGCATTTGGGATCATTGCCACTCCTGAGGGTTCCCCTATCAAGGTTTTCAAGAATCTGCGGATATGTGGGGACTGTCACACTGCTATTAAGCTCATATCGCAGATTGCTCAGAGAGAGATCATCGTAAGGGACTCGAATATATTTCATCACTTCAAGAACGGGGTTTGTTCTTGCAGAGACTATTGGTAATCTATGCTGCATATGTGGGTAGGTTTGACTTCTGATATATGGGCAACTATTATCCATTTTTTCATGGCTAAAGTCGATGTGCATCATCTATTGATTTAGCAGCTGGTGTCACATGAGGTTATTTTTTCGAGAAAACCCAAATGGCCTTTACGTTTCATTGCATTGGAAAGAGAGGGAATTTACATCCTCCTAGGAGGCAGGTTTACCTCCTAGGCTCATGAGACTTCTGGTGTCACATGAGGTTATTGCAATCCAGGCTCCAAGACTCCTTATGAAGCTGCTATTAGGAAAATGGCCTCCAAAGTTTGTAGCTCCGATACCTTGGACAATTTTTCTGCTCTGTTCAAAGGCTAAGTTATATACGTACATGTTTGCTTTCTTGTATTATAACATATCTTGTAAAGATGAGCATTTTGTACAACTGGTTTGCTAGAAATGATCAACCAACAATAACCCTGTCTTTGTTTGGCAAATCAGAAGGAAATTATACTTCATAAAGTTGGGTTTAATTTCAGAATTGTGGATGCTCTAAATTTCCGATATGCAAAGTTTCCCTCTTACATGAGCACGCTACCCACAATTATCAGTACATCTGTGAATAACGTGATGCTTTGAAAGGTATAACTCTCATGGTACTCATTTCATACAAAACCGAACCACCAAAGTATAAAAAAATCACTAGAAGAATTGCAAGAGAAACCCAATTGTAAGTCTTTTCTTGAAAACTTGCTGAGGAGGGTAGCTCTCAGTTTAGTCTATACAATGCATTGCCTCCATGAATATGGAATCTGAAAGTGCAGAAAGCTGATTTTTACAGTAACTATAACCATCACGAATTCTTATATTTGTATCTCATTGCGCAACCAATGTAAACCAGCAAATTTACAAAGCTGATCCCTGCCATCAACCAAAAGAACCGGTCAAGATGGCCTTCGTTCAAATTATCCGGGATCCATCCTGCATCTCCTCCTTGAGTTGTAAGGTATGACACCAAGGTCAATATGATTGAGCTTAAATAGCTTCCCACCGTGACCGTAACAAGTGCTAATGCAGCACATAAGCTCCTCATGGCATCTGGGGCCTGACTGTAGAAGAACTCGACTTGACCTATAGCGGTGAAAATCTCGGCAGCACCAGCAAAGCAATACTGTGGTATTTGCCAAAGAATGCTCATTGGAACAGCAACATTCTCATGGATGAGACCCTCAGTCCTGGCAATCTCTAAGCGCTTCAACTCAACAAGAGCTGCAGATACCATTGTCGCAATGGACAGGGCTAATCCAATGCCCATTCGCTGTAGCTCAGAGAAACCCTTTTCCCTTCCAGTGAACTTTCTAGCTATGGGTATGAGGACGCGGTCATAAATTGCAATCCAGATCATGACACTGATTCCATTGAAAGTAAATAGGGATGCCGGAGGAATATCGAAAGATCCAACCCGTTTGTCAAGAACCATTCCCTGCTCCACGAATACGGAGCTCTGAGCAAATACCGCGCTGAATATGATAGTAGTAGCCCAAACCGGGAACATTCTTACAAGGATCTTCAGTTCTTCCACTTGGGTGACAGTGCATAGCCTCCATGGGTTTGCAGAAAAGTCACTCTTGGCATCAGTAGATGAGATGATGGCAGCCTTGTCAAGGAATCTGTACAAAAGGGAAATCGATGGAATTTTTTAACAGTCATACAGCAAAGTAGTTTTGCACTAACACGAAATCTACCTACAAAAGTAATACACCGGGAGAAAGACAAGTATCACATTGAAAAGCAATAGTCCATCCTTATCCTGAAGTTATATCAGATTGAGCCCTACCACACCAGTAGCACTCATTATACTCCTATTGTATTATGTACCCAGTACCCACCATGAACTAAGGCCATACATTTTGGCATGGACGCCCCCTATCCATATTCCTTTTGTTGCATTTAGGTATTCATTTTCTGCAAACCTCAAATTGAAACCTTACTAAAGGTTGTGTCATACTTCAGTGTCTACATTGGTAGTGTAAGTAACCTGTGTTGTTTCATAAATACATCGACAGATGACACTAAAAGTAAAGCAAAGATGCAGGATAAGGATCATTACTCAAGTTCACTTGTGTGCTCCAGCTTCCGGCTTCCCTCTATTGCTGAATTTTGACTATCAACCTCATACAGAAGAGATGCATCGAGTGGCAACTCGATATGCCACTTACGGAATGCTGCGACAACAACCTGGCACACTCTTGTAATTGGACTCCCACCGGGTTTCTGAAATCTGTACATATTTGAGGCTGAAAAGAAGCTTGCAATAGCCAATGCCATAAATACAGTAGGAATGGCAAATCCTATTCCCCAACCTGAGTTATCTTGTATCCAAACAATAACAGTGCCTGATAAGAGTGCACCGACATTTATGCAGAAATAGAACCAGTTGAAGAAGGAACCCTGCTTTACTCTCTCTGTCGGATCACTGTCATCAAATTGATCCGCTCCAAAGGATGACACACAAGGTTTAATGCCTCCAGTTCCTAGGGCAATCATATAGAGACCCAGGAAAAATGTGCCATTCTGAAGTAGGCTTGGTTCTGGACAGACAGATCCTAAACATGAAGGTGGTTGAAGTGCTGGAAGTGATGCTGAAATCGTTAAACCAGCCAGACCCTTCAGCAAAAAGGGCGACACATGATTAAAATGGATGATTGAAGATATTGAGATGGACGGATAGATGGATCATTAGAATAAACCTGAATATAACAAAACCCACATGCTCATTATAGTTGTTCAAAAGTAAAAGATCTTTTGATTCAAGTACATGGATTCATATACCAGGATGGAGCATTATGGAACAAAGGAAGAAGAGAAAAGTTTGGGTTGCTTTATCTTATACTTACAATGAAATAAATCGATGAGAAAACAGCAATAGTCCAGTACTTTCCCCAATAAGAATCTGCTAGGATGGCTCCAACGAGGGTAGTCAGATAGCATGTCCCTTGCCAAGTGATAACATTTCTTGCAGCTTCAAGATTGCCTTGATGAAGCTTTATTTTCAGATAAGTAACTAGGTTTGTTGCAATTCCATAGTAGGCCAGACGCTCACAACACTCAGTTCCTGTCACCAGACTAGCATCATTGGAAATTGCCAAACATCATGCACAAAAGCCTCAAAAATGTTTTATGCCATATGATCAATAGTTTTTAGGCTAGTTAAAATTGTCTGGTACCATTTAGCTCTAAATAAAGGCTTCTTGAAGCTGCAAGATATAAACTGGCATACTATTATTACTAACAAGCAGTACCCAATAGGTCAAATGTTTAACCATTCATTAAAAATGGATTGAGGGATGTGCTAACTAAGCAAAATAGCTCACCACTACAGTAATGATCTGCTATGAGACTGCAAGGAGCTCTTGAGCAAAATTTGGCGCGATATGGCACTCAATTTGGCACAGAGAAGCATAATTTGGCACTCAATTTGATTTTTTTCTGCAAAACTTTTTGCAAGAATGCAGCTATGGCCAGCCAGTGCCAGCCGAATTGGATGAACCAGCACAAACCGTGTACAGAGGCTCCTATATTGTGTCACCCAATTACGTACCTAGGATGAAGAAGCAGGCTCGCCAGTTGCCCGTGGCGCGCCTCGTCGCAGGACGGCCTTTGATGTCGACGGATCCATCCCCTGTGTAAACACTTGCATCCTGCTAATCAAGAAATGGCAGCACTCAGACCAGACCACCCAAGGACATACCGGGTTGCATCCCATAATTTCTCCAACATGTACAGATAGTAGTATCACTGCTGGGCAGTGCCGCGCGTCAGCCTGTCTCCGGTTTCAGTTTGAACCCAGGAGGGTGGAGGATTTGTCAACTTGCTCTCCTCTCATTCCAGAGAAAAGAAGAGGGTGGGTGACCAGCAGGATAGAACTGGCTAGGATGAAGCTGTGGTCTTCCTGTGGCTCTGCGTAACGAAAATTCAGAGAAGAAGAGGAAAAAAGCAGTGGATTTTATACTACCTGGGAAGGAAGGAGGAGCGGCTCGTGATCCCCGTCCCCTTGGACCAGCAGTCTCCTCTCCTCTGCCGCGTCCATGGAGACGGCGGGTCGCCGTCGCGGAGATCGAATCGGCAGGAGCAAATCAGGAAACTGGGTAGAGGGAGGGCAGTATTGTATTTGCCTATTTGGGCTGGGTTTGACCTCCGAGTCCTGCCTGACTCCTCGAGTGCTTGAGGTTAGAGCTACTACTTTTTTTCTTCTGTGAGGGAGCTTAGAGCTACTAGTAGTTTTTGTTTAGATGTTTTTTAGTTTTTTTAGACTATTTTTTAGAATCATTTAGTTTTTTTTTAATTTTTTGAGACATATTTTGTTTTTTAGTTTTTTTAGACTTTTTTTAGTGAGGTGCCTGGCCTGGCCCTGAACCTGGTACGTTGGTGTTTGTCATGAACCAAGCCAGTAGCTCACCCGAAAAGATTGCCCTTGCATAAAAAGATAACCCAGAGAGATTGTCCTTCTCGTGCTGTTATTAGGGAAATGCCCTCCAAATTTGTACTAGCTGCTATTATTACCTTTGCACAATGTATCTGCTCTTTTGAAAGATTAAATTGTGTGCACGTGTCTTTTCTAGTATTACCATATTACAGAGAGTTTGCAAGAAATGGTAAAGCAACAGCAATAGAGAATTTATACTGTACTAGTATATCTTTGATTTTGGTTCTAGAGCTTCTCGATTTCTCAGTTGCAGTGTTAGCACTTACATGCATGTGCAACGCATAAATTTCAGAAAACAAATCTTTACGGGTCGCTTTAAGGAATAACAGGATGCTTTTGAACAGGAAAGTATTAAATGTGCATGTACAAAATTGTCTTTGTATAACTCTGGTGTTACAAACTTCATACAAAACACACTCACCAAAGTAATAATTTGTCTAAAATATACATCACTAGAAGAATTGAAGTCCTTTTCTTGAGGACTTTCTGAGAAGGGCAGCTCATGTGATGTCTTGGTCTATACAATGAACTGCTCCCATGAATATGGAATCTGAAATCACAAGAACTTATTCCACAGTAGGTATGCCCATCACACATTTTTTTGGAGAAACCATCACACATTCTTATATTTGTATTTCATCGCACAACTGATGTAAACCAGCAAATTCACAAAGCTGATCCCTGCAATCAACCAGAAGAACCGGTCAAGATGGCCTTCATTCAGGTTATCCGGGATCCATCCAGGATCTCCACCTCGAGTTGTAACATACGACACCATGGTCAGTATGAACGAGCTTAAATAGCTCCCCGCTGAGACCGTGACGAGCGCAAATGCAGCACATAAACTCCTCATGGCATCTGGGGCCTGATCATAGAAGAACTCAAGCTGACCTATATTAGTGAAAACCTCGGCAGCACCAACAAAGAAATACTGCGGTATTTGCCAAAGAATGCTCATCGGAACCACAGCCTTCTCATGGATAAGACCTTCAGACGCGGCAATCTCCAAGCGCTTCAACTCAACAAAAGCTGCAGACACCATTGCAATAATGGACAGCACCAATCCAATGCCAATCCGTTGTAGTTCCGAGAAACCCTTTTCTCTTCCAGTGAACTTTCTGGCTATAGGTATGAGAACACGGTCATAAAGTGGAACCCAGATCATGACACTGATCACGTCAAAGCTCGAGAGGGACGCAGGAGGAACATTAAAAGACCCGACCCGCTTGTCGAGAACCATTCCCTGCTCTAGGAACATGGAGGAGTTCTGAGCGTACACCGCATTGAATATGATAGTAGTTGCCCAGACCGGGAACATTCTTACTAGGATCTTCAGTTCTTCCACTTGGGTGACTGTGCATAGCCTCCATGGGTTTGTAAAGAGGTCACTCTTGGCATCAGTAGATGAGATGATGGCAGCCTTGTCAAGGAATCTATACAAGACAGATTGATGAAATGTTATAACAGTCATTATACAACAAAGATAAGAGTTGCCTACAGAAATAATACACTGGATAAAAAAAAGTGACAGTCCAGCCCTATCCTGAAATCTTAGTTATATAACGTTAACATTTTTATACTTGTAAATAAAATATCCGGGAAGGACTTATGAACATGTGTTGCACACATTATTGATACCAGCAGTAATAACTCTGCTTCTATTGTATTATGTACCTAGTACCCACGCGGGAACTACTGTGATGCATATAGTATGATTGCTTGGCTCTACTCATACCATTTTTATTGCATATATTTAGTTTGCACAAGCATCAAATTGAAACCTTACTGAAGGACCTTTTCGAAAATAAGTCTTACTGAAGGCTGTGTCGCAATTCAGTGCCTTCATTAATACCGCAAGTACCTTTTGTTGTTGTATTAATACATTGACATAAAAGTAAGGCAATGATGCAGCATAAGGAAGATAATTACTCAAGTTCACTTGTGTGCTCCAGCTTTCTGCTTCCCTCTATTGCTGAATTTTGACCATCAACTTCATATAAAAGAGCAGTGTCATGTGGCAATTCAACATGCCACTTACGGAATGCTGAGACAACGACCTGACACACTCTTGTGAGTGGACTCCCACCAGGTTTCTGAAATCTATACATATCTGAAGCTGAAAAGAAGCTTGCAATAGCCAATGCCATAAATACAGTAGGAATGGCAAATCCTATTCCCCAACCCGAGTTATCTTGTATCCAAACAATAACAGTGCCTGATACGAGTGCACCGATATTTATGCAGAAATAGAACCAGTTGAAGAAGGAACCCTGCTTTACTCTCTCTGTTGGATCACTGTCATCAAATTGATCAGCCCCAAAGGATGACACACATGGTTTAATACCTCCAGTCCCTAGGGCAATCATATAGAGACCTAGGAAAAATGTGCCATTCTGAAGTAAGCTTGCTTCTGGACAAACAGTTCCTAAACATGAAGGTGGTTGAAGTGCTGGAAGTGATGCTGAAAGCATTAAAACAGCCAGGCCCTTCAGGGAAAAAAGGAATACATGATTAATATGGGTGATCGAAGACATTGAGATACACGGATCGATGGTTCACTAAAATCAAACTGTATATAACAAGGCCGACATGTTCATTATATTTACTTAAAAGTAAAAATATTTTGGCTTCAAATGTTAAACTACTCAGAAATTACCAAGTTGAATGTGCAACATTGTTCTATGCCAGGATGGAGCCTTATGGAATAAAGGAGGTAGACAAAAGTTTGGTTAACTTTATCTTGTACTTACGATGAAATAAATTGATGAGAAAACAGCAATAGTCCAGTACTTTCCCCAATAAGAATCTGCTAGGATGGCCCCAATGAGGGGAGAGAGATAGCATGTCCCTTGCCAAGTGGTAACATTTCTTGCAGCTTCAAGATTGCCTTGATGAAGCTTTACTTTGAGATAAGTGACTAGGTTTTTTGCAATTCCATAGTAGGCCAGACGCTCACAACACTCATTTCCTGTCACCAGACTAGTATCATTGGAACTTGCCAAAGCTCATTGCTGTATATACAAAATATGCACAAGAGTCCCCAAATGCTTTGTACCACATGGCTAATAGTGTGCTAGGCAAGCTAAAACAGATTCGTACCATATATCTCTAAATAAAGGATCTTCTAATTCCGATAAAATTCAAATTTTTAGAAGCCGGCATACTATTATACTAACTTACAGGCAGCACCAAATACTTCAAATGTTTAATCGTCCAGAAAAGAACATGTATTGGGGATGTGCATACTAAGGAAAATAGCCCGCTGGTGCAGTAATTATTTGTTATGAAAAAGTAAGGAGTTTCGTCAGTGAACAACTACTTTGCCAAAATTTGTGTGAGACGTCATTCAACATGGATTTTAGCAAACCATGTAAAAGGCCGACATAAGGAAGCAATTTGGCACTCAATTTGATTATTCTTCAAAACTTTTGTAAAACTGCAACTATGGTCAGTGCTAGCTGAAATGGATCAAACAGTCCAAACCGTGTATGAACACCCCTGTATATATATTACCTAGGATGAAGACGCATGCTCGCCAATTGCCTGTGTCGCACCTTGTTGCGGGACGGCCTTTGATGTCAACGGACCCATCACCTGTGTAAAGACTTGCATCCTGCTAATTAAGAAATAGCAGCACTCAGACTCAGTCTTAACCACCTAAGGACATACTGAAAAGGGGGCACCAAGCTGCATCCCTTGATTTACCTAACATGGACAAATAGAAGGGATTATATAGCAATTTCGTACTAAATTCCTGTGAGAAACATTAACTCCAACTAAGGAGTAAAATATTACTACTATGCATACGAAAAAGTACTGTGCATCAGTCAAATTTTCAGCATCAATGAAGCAGAGGTCAGGAGATAGCATCCAATCCCATCTTGCTGTCTCCAGTTTCAGTTTGGACCCAACCCAAGAGGAGGAAGGATTGATCAGCTCACTCTTAGTCTCTCAAGCAAAAAGAAGGGGCGACCAGATACATACATAGAAGAAAAGTTGAATTCTACAGGCTACAAGCCTACAACTGCCTTAGGATGAACTGTTGTATGCAGTTTGTGCAGTGGAATTTCAGAAAAGAAGAAGAAAAAAGCAGTAAACTTTTCCTGATCCCCATCCTCTTGGAGCAGCAATCTCGTCTCTTGTGCTGCGTCCATGGAGATGGAGGGTCTCCGTCGCGGAGACCGAATCAGCTATTCAACAAGTATTGTGCTGGGTTGACCGGAGGTGGAGAAGTGAGTGCTTATTGTGGTCTTTCGCTGTCAGGCCCTTGTATTTATTTATTTATTTATGTATCACCGTAGTGGGCGTAGAACACTGGAATGTCTCTGTCAGGTAGTACAGCTACAGCACGCCATCCCCTTCCGCTGCTCCATCTCTGTCCTGTTCTGTAAGGGAGTATCTCAAACGGCTAATTTGACAAATCTGACCTATAGACGAAATCAAATCACGGAATGAACTGCCCGTGAAACTATTTCACACGCCTGACCCTTTTGTGTAGCACCCGCCACGACGGCGCCACACTACACTGTGCAACGCCTCACAAATAGACGCTACACGGCCAGCGTCATACCCGAAAATTACTAAAGCAGTGTGCAGCGCCTGAGAGCTAGGCGCCACACTATACAGTGCAGCGCCTAGCTCCCGGGCGTTGCACTAGTGCAGCGCCTGAGAGCTAGGCGTCACGGGTCAGCTGCGTGAAATAGTTTGACGGACAGTTCATTCTGTGATTTGATTTCGTCTATAGGTCAAATTTGTCAAATTTACCGTCTCAAACTTTGAGGTGTTAACTGAAAGAAATAACCGAGGTTTGTCCAATGCAAAGCAGTAGCATTGTGATAGATACATTTGTACACTCTCAAACTTTGTATTAGTAGTACTCCCTCTGTTGCTAAATATAAGGCTCTGAAGAGATTTCATTATGAACCACATACGAAGTAAAATGAGTGAATCTATACTATAAAATGCATCTAGATACATTCGTATGTGATCTATAGTGAAATCTCTACAAAGATTTATATTCAGAAAGGGAGGGAGTATATCTGATGCATGAATGCTGAAAGCCTACTGTTATTATATGCTTTAATCTATTTGATTTGATCGATTGATGAAACCGGGTTCTTTACTTTGTGCCTGCTAACTGAGGCATGTCAATGTCTTCCAATGCATCATTTGCTCATATCTACAATTTGTCCAGTAAGCACAGGTCTACCACTAATGCAAAGCAGTGGCAGCATTGTGATAGTTGTACAATTCATTCTTTTTAGAAAAGGAGGATGACCCTCGGCTTCTGCATCTGGACGATGCATACGACCACTTTATTAATTATTCTCACAAAATCTTACAAAGTAATACAACAGTAAGCCTAAAGCCGCCGTCTAAGCAACTCTATCCAATTTATGAAGGGGCGCAGAAAGCCTGGGCCTAATACCAAACAAACATCGCAGCCAAACCTAACATCTAAGACCTGAGGTCCCATCCAGGATGCCTGCTGGGCATGGGTCTCACCGGTCTGGCGTGCACTCAGAGGCCGCCGCCGCCAACTGCCATCGCTCCATCTTCAGAACTGTACTGATGCATCAACCTTGCTTGGTCCAGCTATCGTCGACGCCACCACGGCGCCCAACGGCACCTCCTCCCTGCGCGCAAACAGCTGAGCACGTCGCGGTCGCCACTGATACACCTCAGCACCATGCTGCCAAATACCACCAGCCGACACAGCTTGAAGTCTTTGAAGATCTGTTGTGCGTAGCACCTGCCGACCAGGCATGACAAGGCGTAGCACCTGTCGGTCAGGCATGACTTGACATCTCCACCGAAGCTCCGTGCAAGATGAAGCCGCTCCACCTCCAGCCTCTCTGAACGGGAAGGGAGCACCCCAGGAAGACACGGCGAAGAGTTGAGCACCAAAGTCACCACGAGAGCCGGACCAGCCGACTGCCATGGCGAAGCGACACCACTAAAGGGAACTGCCGCCATCAGGAACGCCAAGAACGCGTTGCAGCCGTCCCACCTTCCCGCGGACCCAAAGCGGCGCCTTCAAGAAGATGACGGAGCCGGGCACCGCCGCCGCCCAACCAAAGTTGTGGGTTTTCACCCGAGTGCAGGGGAAGGACAAGGGAGAGGGAGCTAGATCTCGAAGCCGTCTTCAAGAAGGAAACAACGCCTGGAGCGCCGCCGGCGTCGTGGCCGCCGCAGCCGGCCAAGAAATTACTCAGATCCAGAGCTCCCAACCCCACATCCCGCAGTCCGCCACCGGATCCGGCCGGACCGATGAGGAGGAAGCAGCAGCACGGGGGCGCCGTCTTCAGATCTGGCGAAGGAGAGCAGCAGGGGATCCCTCCACGCGGCGCCCGCGTCCACCACCAACTCGCCGCCCGCGCGGCCGAGTAGACGCGACCCTCAACTCCGGCGAGCGCCGCCCGCCGCCAGGGCGACGCCGCCCTCACCAGCAGAGGCCGCCGCCTCAAACCCTAGGCCCGAGCCCAAGCGGCGTCGCGGCCGAGGGCCTCGCCGCCACCCTCATCGGCGTCCGCGCGGGGGACCCGGCGCCCGTCTTCGGCGGTGGCGAGGACAGGAATCGAGAAGGGGAGGAGGCGGACGGGGGGTTGGTCGCCCCCGAGTCGCCCTCGAGAGGGCGATGCGAGGGGAGATTAGTTGTACAATTCATAGTACATAGCGGCAGTGCAATCGTCCAACACTTTGCCTGCCTGCCTGCCTGCCTTCTTGCCAAGGCCCACTTACTTGGCCGCCAGACGAGTCAGGCGGTGCTTCAGTCCATCGCCATCATTCGACTCCTTGATGTTCAGCAGCTCGTCGCAGATGATCCACGGGAAGCTCCAGAACCGCTTCTTCTCCCACCGCCGGTGGTCAGGGTGATAGGTCACGCGGTACCACGCCAACGCCCTCCTCGACGCCTCTGCCTTCGGGCGAGACATGAACCAACCCCGCGCCTCCTTGTGCAGGCCCTCGACCGAGTCGATGATGCGGTCCTTCATTTGCCGGATGTTGCCTGCTCCAAGGAGATTTTTTAAGACCAGAAGACAACTTGGAAGCCAAGGGAGCATCAGAGGGGAAGCCCATAGGGCCCACAACACACCAGGGCGAGGCAGAGGCCCCTGGCACGCCCTAATGGGTTGTGGGGCCCACGGGGGTCTCCTCCACTGCCTCTCAGCTCTATAAATATCCAAATATTCTAGAAACCCTAGGGGAGTCGACGAAGCACAATTCCAGCCGCCGCTAGTTCTAGAACCACAAGATCCAATCTAGAGCCCTATCCCGGCACTCTGCCGAAGGGGAACACAATTATGGAGGGGTTCATCATCCTCATAGTTGCTCCTCCGATGATGCGTGAGTAGTTCATCATAGACCTCTGGGTCCGTAGGCAGTAGCTAGATGGCTTCTTCTCTCTTTTTGATTCTCAATACAATGTTCTCCTTGTTGTTATTAGAGATCTATTTGATGTAGTGATTTTTTGCGGTGTGTTTGTTGGGATCTGATGAAGATTGAGTTTATGATCAGATATATATCCATGAATGTTATTTGAGTTTTCTTTAGTCTCTTATATGCATGGTTATTTATAGCCTTGTATTTCTTCTCTGAATCTTTGGTTTAGTTAGGACTACTAGATCGATTTTTCTTGCAATGAGAAGAGGTGCTCTGTGATTGGTTCGATCTTGCGATGTCCTCACCCAGTGACAGAAGGGATAGCGAGTCACGTATGTATCGTTGCTAATAAGGATAAAAAGTTGGGTATATTCCTACATGAATAGATCTTGTCTACATCATGTCATCGTTCTTATTGCATTACTACGTTTACCCATGAACATAATACACTAGATGCATGCTGGATAGCGGTTGATACGTCTCCAACGTATCTATAATTTTTTATTGCTCCATGCTATATTATCTATTGTTTTAGACATTACTGGGCTTTATTTTCCACTTTTATATTATTTTTGGGACTAACCTATTAACCGGAGGCCTAGCCCAGAATTGCTGTTTTTTGTCTGTTTTAGGGTTTCGAAGAAAAGGAATATCAAACAGAGTCCAAAGGGAACGAAACCTTCGGAAACGTGATTTTCTCATCAGATAAGATCCAGGAGACTTGGACCCCCCGTCAAGAAAGCCACGAGGCGCTCATGAGGGTAGGGGCGCGCCCCCCTAGGGCACGCCCCCTGCCTCGTGGGCCCCTCGAAGCTCCACCGACGTACTTCTTCCTCCTATATATATCCACGTACCCCCAAACGATCGGGGACGGAGCCAAAAACCTAATTCCACCGCCGCAACTTTCTGTATCCACGAGATCCCATCTTGGGGCCTGTTCCGGAGCTCCGCCGGAGGAGGCATCGATCACGGAGGGCTTCTACATCATCATCCAAGCCCCTCCGATGAAGTGTGAGTAGTTTACTTCAGATCTACGGGTCCATAGCTAGTAGCTAGATGGCTTCTTCTCTCTTTTTGGATCTCAATACAATGTTCTCCCCCTCTCTCGTAGAGATCTATTCGATGTAATCTTTTTTTTGCGGTGTGTTTGTTGAGACCGATGAATTGTTGGTTTATGATCAAGTCTATCTATGAATAATATTTGAATCTTCTCTGAATTCTTTTATGTATGATTGGTTATCTTTGCAAGTCTCTTCGAATTATCAATTTGGTTTGGCCTACTAGATTGGTTGTTCTTGCCATGGGAGAAGTGCTTAGCTTTGGGTTCAATCTTGCGGTGTCCTTTCCCAGTGACAGAAGGGGCAGCAAGGCACATATTGTATTGTTGCCATCGAGGATAACAAGATGGTTTTTTTTATCATATTGCATGAAACTATCCCTCTACATCATGTCATCTTGCTTAAGGCGTTACTCTGTTTTTAACTTAATACTCTAGATGCATGCTGGATAGCGGTCGATGAGAGGAGTAATAGTAGTAGACGCAGAATCGTTTTGGTCTACTTGCCTCGGACGTGATGCCTATATACATGATCATACCTAGATATTCTCATAACTATGCTTAATTTTGTCAATTGCTCAACAGTAATTTGTTCACCCACCGTAGAATACTTATGCTCTTGAGAGAAGCCACTAGTGAAACCTATGGCCCCCGGGTCTCTTTCGCATCATATCAATCTCCATCACTTTAATATTGCTTTGCTTTTACTTTATTTACTTTGCATCTCTATACCAAAAATACCAAAAAAAAATATTTATCATCTCTATCAGATCTCACTTCCATAAGTGACCGTGAGGGGATTGACAACCCCTAAGAGCGTTGGTTGCGTTGAGCTATTGTTTTTCTGTAGGTACGAGGGACTCGAGCGTAGCATCCTACTGGATTGATACCTTGGTTCTCAAAAACTGAGGGAAATACTTACGCTACTTTGCTGCATAACCCCTTCCTCTTCGGGGAAATCCAACGCAGTGCTCAAGAGGTAGCAAGAAGAATTTCTGGCGCAAGTACCCATCACAATCCCTAAGTATTTTCCTCCCGCTAAGATCATCTCTCTTAGAAACGATATTATGAATTTTAAACAACTTGATCATGAACATGTTGCACATGTTTGGGAGAGAATGAAATTAATGATACGTAATTTCCCTACTCATGGTTTGAATTTGTGGATGATTATACAAATTTTTTATGCCGGATTGAATTTTGCTTCTAGAAATCTTTTAGATTCGGCCGCGGGAGGCGCTTTTATGGAAATCACTTTAGGAGAATCTACTAAACTTCTAGATAATATTATGGTTAATTATTCTCAATGGCATACTGAAAGATCTACTAAAAAGGTGCATGCGATAGAAGAAATTAATGTTTTGAGTGGAAAGATGGATGAACTTATGAAATTATTTGCTAATAAGAGTGTTTCTTCTGATCCTAATGATGTGCCCTTGTCTACTTTGATTGATAATAATAATGAATCTATGGATGTGAATTTTGTTGGTAGGAACAATTTTGGTAACAACGCGTATAGAGGAAATTTCAATCCTAGGCCTTACCCTAGTAACCCCTCTAATAATTATGGTAATTCCTACAACAATTCTTATGGAAATTATAATAAGATGCCCTCTGATTTTGAATCTAATATTAAAGAATTTATTTCTTCGCAAAAGAATTTTAATACTATGATTGAAGAAAAAATACTTAAGATTGATGATTTGGCTAGGAACGTTGATAGAATTGCTCTTGATGTTGATTCTTTGAAACTTAGATCTATTCCACCTAACCATGATATCAATGAGTCTCTCAAAGCCATGAAAATTTCCATTGAGTGCAAAGAAAGAACCGCTAGGATGCGTGCTAAGAAAGATGCCTTTATAAAAGCGTGTTCTTCTAGTTCCTATGAAAATAATGGTGAAGATCTAAAAGTTATTAATGTGTCCCCTATTAAATCTTTGTTTTGCAATATGAATCTTGATAATTATGGGACTTAATATGATCCACCTTTACCTAGAAGGCGTTCTAAGAATTCGGAATTTATTGATCTTGATGCTAAATTTGATAAAAGTGGGATTGAAGAAATTAAAACCCTAGATGTTGCTAAACCCACTATTATGGATTTCAAGGAATTTAACTATGAAAATTGCTCTTTGATTGATTATATTTCCTTGTTGCAATCCGTGCTAAAATCTCCTCACGCTTATAGTCAAAATAAAACGTTTACTAAACATATCGTTGATGCCTTGATGCAATCTTATGAAGAAAAACTTGAATTGGAAGTTTCTATCCCTAGAAAACTTCTTGGTGAGTGGGAACCAACTATTAAAATTAAAATTAAAAATTATAAGTTTTATGCTTTGTGTGATTTGGGTGCTAGTGTCTCTACTATTCCCAAAACTTTGTGTGATTTACTAGATTTTCGTAATTTTGATGATTGCTCTCTAAACTTGCATCTTGCGGATTCAACTATTAAGAAACCTATTGGAATAATTAATGATGTTCTTATTGTTGCAAATAGGAATTATGTGCCCGTAGATTTTATCGTTCTTGATATAGATTGCAATCCTTCTTGCCCTATTATTCTTGGTAGACCTTTCCTTAGAACGGTTGGTGCAATTATTGATATGAAGGAAGGGAATATTAGATTTCAATTTCCATTAAAAAAGGTCATGGAACACTTCCCTAGAAAGAAAATAAAATTACCATATGAATCTATCATGAGAGCCACTTATGGATTGCCTACCAAAGATGGCAATACCTAGATCTATTCTTGCTTGTTATGCCTAGCTAGGGGCGTTAAACGATAGCGCTTGTTGGGAGGCAACCCAATTTTATTTTTATTCCTTGCTTTTTGCTCCTGTTTAGTAATAAATAAATTATCTAGCCTCTGTTTTGGTTGTGTTTTTTGTGTTTAATTAGTGTTTGTGCCAAGTAGAACCGTTGGGAAGACTTGGGGAAAGTCTTGTTGAACTTGCTGTAAAAAATAGAAACTTTAGCGCTCATGAGAACTGCTGTCATTTTTATTTGGAAAGTGCTATTTATTTAATTCATTTTTAATATGATTAACATATAAATTCCTCACGTCCAGCAAATTATTTTAGAATTTTAAGGGTTCCAGATCTTGCTCTAGCTACAGATTACTACAGACTGTTCTGTTTTTGACAGATTCTGTTTTTTCGTGTGTTGTTTGCTTATTTTGATGAATCTATGGCTAGTAAAATAGTTTATAATCCATAGAGAAGTTGGAATACAGTAGGTTTAACACCCATATAAATAAAGAATGAGTACATTATAGTACCTTGAAGTGGTCTTTTGTTTTCTTTCGCTAACAGAGCTCATGAGTTTTCTACCTTAAGTTTTGTGTTGTGAAGTTTTCAAGTTTTGGGTAAAGATTTGATGGATTATGGAACAAGGAGTGGCAAGAGCCTAAGATTGGGGATGACCATGGCACCCCCAAGATAATCTAAGGACACCTAAAAGCCAAAGCTTGGGGATGCCCCGGAAGGCATCCCCTCTTTTGTCTACTTCTATCGGTAACTTTACTTGGAGCTATATTTTTATTCACCACATGATATGTGTTTTGCTTGGAGCGTCTTTTATGATTTGAGTCTTTGCTTATTAGTTTACCACAATAATCCTTGCTGTACACACCTTTTGAGAGAGCCATACATGATTTGGAATTTGATAGAATACTCTATGTACTTCACTTATATCTTTTGAGCTTTATAGTTTTGCTCTAGTGCTTCACTTATATCTTTTAGAGCATGGTGGTGGATTTGTTTTATAGAAACTATTGATCTCTCATGCTTCACTTATATTATTTTGAGAGTCTTAATAACATGGTAATTTGCTTAAAATCCTAATATGCTTGGTATGCCAGATTAATAATAAAATTTTCATATGAGTGTGTTGAATACTAAGAAGAAATTGATGCTTGATAATTGTTTTGAGATATGAGGATGGTGATATTAGAGTCATGCTAGTTGAGTAGTTGTGAATTTGAGAAATGCTTGTGTTAAAGTTTGTGATTCCCGTAGCATGCATGTATGGTGAACCGTTATGTGATGAAGTCGGAGCATGATTTATTTATTGATTGTCTTCCTTATGAGTGGCGGTCGGGGATGAGCGATGGTCTTTTCCTATCAATCTATCCCCCTAGGAGCATGCGCGTAATACTTTGCTTTGATAACTTCTAGATTTTTGCAATAAGTATATGAGTTCTTTATGACTAATGTTGAGTCCATGGATTATACACACTTTCCTTCCTTCCACCATTGCTAGCCTCTCTAATACCGCACACTTTTCGTCGGTATTATACACCCACCAAATACCTTCCTAAAAACAGCCACCATACCTACCTATCATGGCATTTCCATAGCCATTCCGAGATATATTGCCATGCAACTTTCCACCGTTCCGTTCATTATGACACTGTGATGACTAAAGCCGGGTTGGCTCGAGGAGTACCCGTGGTTGATTCACGAATTGGGGGCTGGAAGGACATACTTTCCTGATAGCCCTCTATGTGGATCTTTGTGGCGAAGCGACAGGGCAGGTTGATACCACCTAGGAGAGAGGTGGGCCTGGCCCTGGTCGACGTTCGCGGTTATTTCAAGATAACACATTTAACGAGATCTTGGTATTTGATCTGAGTCTGGCCATTGGCCTATATGCACTAACCATCTACGCCGGGACAGTTATGGGCACTCGACGTTGTGGTATCAGCCGAAGCCTTCGTGACCTCAGCAACTGAGCGGCGCGCGCCAGCTTGGACTGGAACGCCTGCTAGGCTAGGTCTACTTCCGGCCGCGTTCGCAACATGCAGGTGTGCAAAGGGCGATGGGCCCAGACCCCTGTGCCATAGGATTTAGACCGGCGTGCTGACCTCTCTGTTGTGCCTAGGTAGGGCTGCGACGTGTTGATCTTCCGAGGCCGGGCATGATCCAGAAAAGTGTGTCCGGCCAAATGGGATCGAGCGTGTTGGGTTATGTGGTGCACCCCTGCAGGGAAGTTAATCTATTCGAATAGCCGTGATTTTCGATAACAAGACGACTTGGAGTTGTACCTTGACCTTATGACAACTAGAACCAGATACTTAATAAAATACACCCTTACAAGTGCCAGATACAACCGGTGATCGCTCTCTCACAGGGCAACGAGGGGAGGATCATCAGTTAGGATTATGCTACACGATGTTACTTGGTGAACTTACCATTTACTCTTTTCTCCTGCTGCAAGATGGAGGTTACCAGAAGCGTAGTCATCGAAAGGATTAGCTATCCCCCTTATTCCGGCATTCTGCAGTTCAGTCCACATATGATACCCTTATTCCATTTGATACCAATGCATACATATGTAGTGTAGCTCCTTGCTTGTGAGTACTTTGGATGAGTACTCACGGTTGCTTTGCTCCCTCTTTTCCCCCTTTCTATACCCGATTGCTGTGACCAAACATTAGAGCCTAGGAGCCAGATGCCACTGTCGATGACGACTACTACTACTCGGGAGGTGCTGATGACCCACAAGTATAGGGGATCTATCGTAGTCCTTTCGATAAGTAAGAGTGTCGAACCCAACGAGGAGCAGAAGGAAATGATAAGCGGTTTTCAACAAGGTATTCTCTGCAAGTACTGAAATAAGTGGTAACAGATAGTTTTGTGATGGGATAAATTGTAACGAGCAACAAGTAACAAAAGTAAATAAGGTGCAGCAAGGTGGCCCAATCCTTTTTGTAGCAAAGGACAAGCCGGAACAAACTCTTATAATAGGAAAAGTGCTCCCAAGGACACATGGGAATATCGTTAAGCTAGTTTCCATCACGTTCATATGATTCGCGTTCGATACTTTGATAATTTGATATGTGGGTGGACCGGTGCTTGGGTGCTGTTCTTACTTGAACAAGCATCTCACTTATGATTAACCTCTATTGCAAGCATCCGCAACTACAACAAAAGTATTAAGGTAAACCTAACCATAGCATGAAACATATGGATCCAAATCAGCCCCTTACGAAGCAACGCATAAACTAGGGTTTAAGCTTCTGTCACTCTAGCAACCCATCATCTACTTATTACTTCCCAATGCCTTCCTCTAGGCCCAAATAATAGTGAAGTGTTATGTAGTCGACGTTCACATAACACCACTAGAGGCTAGACAACATACATCTTATCCAAGTGTTCCACTGGAAAGATGAGATGAATTCGCTTGAAAACGATATAAAGAACGCCGGAATCGGAGTTACGGTTTGGAAATGGCAAGCGATTCAAAAATGACACCGGTCTGCGATTTACAGCAAGTAGGCATCTAAATGCAATGAGATGAACATGCTACAGCACCCAAACAAGACAAAAAATTACATGGCAGGGATGCTCACAAGATGCTTAACAAAAGTCTAGCACTGGGCTATGGCCAATTCATCCATTAACAGATTCAAACAAGCATGGCAAAAATGCATATGACAAATAGATCTCAGACTTAGTGAAATCAACACTTGTGTGGAATTTCAGATCAGGTAGCCCTCTTCGGAGCAACAAAACTACATGCTACAGGATCTGAACAAGGCAAAGTAAAGCATGGCATGGAGCTACTCAAAGAGCTTAACAAAAGTCCCTTAGTGACCTTGAGCCAAAAGGGATCGGGAAATACAATTGCAATCATGTGAACATAGCAAAAACATAATCAGTTTTCAGACTTAGTGAAAACTGACACATGCTGAAATATAACTCAAGTAGGCATGTTTACGAGCTCGATGCACTCACTACGGTGCAAGTCATGGCAAGACAAGCATACACCCATCAATAAGGCACAAAATGCAAGCTAGACATGGCAAGAACAATAGCATAGCATGCACGGATCAACTACAACATCACCGGAAAAATTGCAAACAAGTTGACAATCTGCCCAGATTGACAAAGTAGCAAAAGTAGAGCTTGATTAACTCAAGCTAGGGTGCTCCATAAATGCAAAAAAAGACATGGATGGATAGAGCACTACAATATTAACAAAACTCCCTTACTGATCATCCTCAAAAGAGGCACGGATCACTAGGAAACAACATGAACATATGGCATCATGAGATAAACAGCTCCATGACTTAGTGAAATTACTAAGTCCCTGAAAACAGAATTAGCAAGTGCACCACTTTGCAAGCTTGCACTAGTCACCACACACATCCTAAAAATACATGGGTTGCACCTCTGGAGAGATGACAAAACCCTTAACAAAACACATGTAGAGCATCAGGGCATATCATGCACACATTAATCATGGCAAAAATGACAAAAAGCTAAACGGAGTAGCAGATCTGACAATTAACTCAAGTAGCCCTCTTCTAACAGCATTTCGGGCATCAAGATGAGCTCAAATGAAAATGATGCAATGGAACAAAATGATGAACTCTCTCAGATGAACCTTTTGATATGCTATATGCATGAATCGGAGCTACGGATGAAAAGTTACGGAGCTGCGAACATGAGCACTTGAACTGAAAAATCTTCGGGACTTAGTGAAAAATGCAACCTCCGGATTAGGGTTTACTGTTCACGCCAGATCTGGATCGGGGCACGGAAATCGAGGAACGCCAGAAACTTCGCCGAAGCTCGTCGGAGAGGGAGAAGACGGCCGGGGGTGGCCGGATCCGTACGAGAGGCGAGGCCGGGAGGAGGCGGAGGAGCTGGCCGGCCTCGGCGGAGCTCGGCTCCGGCCAGCTAGGCGCGAGGCGGCGGGGAGGCATGCGGTGGCCGGCTTCGGTCGCCGGCGAGGTGGCGGCACCGGCGTGGAGGCGGCTCGAGGCGGCGGGGCGGAGAAGAGGCGGGGAGGCGGCGTCCGGTGGCGGCCGAGCACGCGGGCGGCGGCGGGCGACGCGCGGGCCGCGCGGGCCGGCTGCGGGCCCCGTGGGCCGGCGGCGGGGTGCGGAGGAGAGAGAGGGAGGATGGCGCTGAGGTGGCGAGCCACGGTTGGTCGAGCGGAGCGGTGGAGCTGAGGTGGCGGGCTCCTATTGGGGGGAGTGAGGTGGCCGGCGAGATGGACACGTCCGGCGCGGCGTGGACGCGTCCGGCGGCACGCGGGGAGGAATTTTAGGGTTTGGACTGCGGGATTTCGGAGGGTTGCACATATTTATAGGTAGAGAGAGCTAGAAGAGTCCAAATGAGGTGCGGTTTTCGGCCACGCGATCGTGATCGAACGCTCTAGGTGATGGAGCAGAGTTAGGTGGGTTTTGGGCCAAATTGGAGGGGTGTTGGGCTGCGACACACATGAGGCCTTTTCGGTCCCTCGGTTAACCGTTGGAGTATCAAAGGAAGTCCAAATGGTACGAAACTTGACAGGCGGTCTACCGGTAGTAAACCAAGGCCGCTTGGCAAGTCTCGGTCCAATCCGGAAATGTTTAATCCCCACACACGAAAGAAAGGTAGAAAAGACCACCGGAGGAGAACGAAGCACCGGAATGCAAAACGGACAACAGGGAAAATGCTCGAATGCATGAGATGAACACGTATGCAAATGCAATGCACATGATGACATGATATGAGATGCATGACAATGACAACAACACACGGAGACAAAAACCCGAACCCGAGAAAATAAAATAACTTAACGCCAGAAACGGCAAGAGTTGGAGTACAAATTGGGAAAGTTACATCCGGGGTGTTACAGCCCACGAGGTAGGGGGGCGCGACCTAGGGGGGGCGCCCCCACCCTCGTGAGCAGGGTGTGGGCCCCCTGGCCTTCATCTTTGGCGAGGATTTTTCTTTATTTATTTTAAGATGTTCCATGGAGTTTCAGGACTTTTGGAGTTGCACAGAATAGGTCTCTAATATTTGCTCCTTTTCCAGCCCAGAATTCCAGCTGCCGGCATTCTCCCTCCTTATGTAAACCTTGTAAAATAAGAGAGAATAGCCATAAGTATTGTGACATAAAGTGAAATAATAGTCCATAATGCAATAAATATCGATATAAAAGCATGATGCAAAATGGACGTATCAACTCCCCCAAGCTTAGACCTCGCTTGTCCTCAAGCGAAAAGCCGATAACAATAAATATGTCCTCATGTTTAGAGGTAGAGGCGTCGATAAAAATAAAATACGGACATGAAGGCATCATGATTATTCTCATAACAGCAACATATATAGATTTTGTCATATGATTACTTATGTTCAAGTGATGATCTATTCACAATGCAAAAGTATAAATCATAAACCTTATTGGGCTCCAACAAACTATAATCTCAGTCATTGAAGCAATTGCAATTTATCATAACATCCGAAAGAGTCTATGTCAGAGCTAAAAAGCAAGTCCACATACTCAACTATCATTTAGTCCTCCATAATTGCTAACACACACGCAATACTTGTGGTTACAGAGTTTTAATCAGACATAGAGAAAGATAGGGGCTTATAGTTTTGCCCCACAACCTTTTACCTCAAGGGTAATGTCAACAATAATGGTTCATGCTCCCCTACATCCAATTATATATATATATCATGTTCTTTCCAACATGCTGAGCTTGCCAAAGGATAAAATGAAAAAGAAAAGGTGAAGATCACCATGACTCTTGCATAAGGTAGAAGATAATAATAAAGGATAGGCCCTTCGCAGAGGGAAGCAGAGGTTGCCATGCGCTTTTATGGTTGGATGCATAAAATCTCAATGCGAAAGAACGTCACTTTATATTGCCCCTTGTGATATGAACGTTTATTATGCAGTCCGTCACTTTTATTACTTCCACATCACAAGATCGTATAAAGCTTATTTCTCCCACACCAATCAATCATACATATTTAGAGCATTTTTATTGCTTTGCACCGATGACAACTTACTTGAAGGATCTTACTCAATCCATAGGTAGATATGGTGGACTCTCATGGCAAAACTGGTTTAAGGGTATTTGGAAGCACAAGTAGTATTTCTACTTGGTGCTGAGAATTTGGCTAGCATGAGGGGGAAAGGCAAGCTCAACAAGTTAGAGGATCCATGACAACATACTTTATCTCAGATATAAGAAAGACATAACTCATTACGTTGTCTTCCTTGTCCAACATCAACTCTTTGGCATGTCATATTTTAATGAGTGCTCCCAATCATAAAAGATGTCAATGATAATATATCTATATGTGAGAACCTCTCTTCCCTTATTACTTCCTATTAATTGCAACAATGACCAAAGCTATGTCTGCCAACTCCCAACAACTTTTAATCATCATACTCTTCCTATGTGAAGTCATTACTCTCAATAAGATCAATATGAACTTTTTGTTTCTTTTTATTCTTTTCTTCTTTCTTTTATTCATCCAAGATCATGGCAAAATAATCAAGCCCTTGACTCAACACTAATCTTTATTATATATAGCTCACGGACTCGAGTACAAAGAGAGATCATAAAGCTAAACTCAAAACTAGATCATGCCATAAACTTTATTCTACTAGATCAAGACACTACTAATAGGATCGAACTAAGAAAAACGGTAAAGATAGGAGTTGTGATTGTGATACGATACCGGGGCACCTCCCCCAAGCTTGGCAGTTGCCAAGGGGAGTGCCCATACCCATGTGATTATATCTCCTTCTTTGTTGTCGGTGTAATATTCTTGGCGATGATTCCCCTCAGGATGCGGTTCTCCTCCTCGAGCTTATCGACTTGCTGTTTGAGGTCCATTATTTCCTTACGAAGCTTTCCTGTGACAGCTAAAGCTCCTTGCACCCAAGGGTGTTGCATAGCTGCGGGAGAACAAGTGACACTCCTCTTCATATTTTCATAAGAAAGAAATCTAACATTAGAAGGGATAACCGAGTTTGGAATAGCTGAGCTCTATAGTTCCCCCATCGTGAACCCAGCTCGGAGGCGAGATGTGACTTTTTGATCCTCCATGGCATCTACTCTCATCAAGTCAGCCTCCATCTCTTCCTCCGTTGCTGGCCCAAAGTGGTCAGCGTCGCTGTTTGCCCTTGGTTCCGGTGCCGGATTAGATACTCGGCTCTCCCCGATTGATTCTTGAGAAGACATCTTGCTCTAATCTGCAGCAGCAATAGCTCGAAAACAAAAACAGAGGAGACTTGTGTGATACGGGAGTCAAAACCTTCGGGAGAATATATAATGAATTTTTACCGACCAAAATACGTATCGTGTAAGAAAACGGAGTCCGGAAGGCACACGAGGTGCTCACGAGGTAGGGGGCGCGCCCAGGGGGTAGGGCGCGCCCACCACCCTCGTGGGGCCCTCGTGTCCTTCCTGGACTGCTACTTATTTTTTTATTTTTCTAAATATTCCAAAATGGAGAAATATTGCCTTAAAAATTGTTTTGGAGTTGGTTTACATACCGTACCACATACCTATTCCTTTTCGGAGTCTGAAACGTTCCGGAAAGTGTCCTTTGTGTATT
The DNA here is from genome assembly GCF_003073215.2 of Triticum urartu. Taxonomy (NCBI): domain Eukaryota; kingdom Viridiplantae; phylum Streptophyta; class Magnoliopsida; order Poales; family Poaceae; genus Triticum; species Triticum urartu. Next base: position 517,712,047 of record NC_053025.1, on the reverse strand, counting down.
CCTCCGGGGTTACGGTTTCAATAATATTGGTTTCAACATTTATGGGATTACCTGAGATATAATGTTTAATTCTTTGACCATTTACCACCTTCGGATTTGTGCCCTCGAAGTTGTTGATTTTTATGGCACCGGAACGATAGACCTCTTCGATAACATAAGGGCCTTCCTATTTAGAGAGAAGTTTCCTTGCAAAAAATCTTAAATGAGAGTTGTATAGCAATACATAATCACCTACATTAAACTCACGCTTTTGTATCCTTTTGTCATGCCATCTTTTAACTTTTTCTTTAAACAACTTGGCATTTTCATATGCTTGGGTTCTCCATTCATCGAGTGAGCCAATATCAAATAACCTCTTCTCACCGGCAAGTTTAAAATCATAGTTGAGCTCTTTAATAGCCCAATACGCCTTATGTTCTAGTTCGAGAGGTAAGTGACATGCTTTTCCATAAACCATTTTATACGGAGACATACCCATAGGATTTTTGTATGCAGTTCTATAAGCCCATAATGCATCATCAAGTTTCTTGGACCAATTCTTTCTAGACCTATTAACAGTCTTTTGCAAAATTAATTTGAGCTCTCTATTGCTCAACTCTACTTGACCACTAAACTGTGGGTGATAAGGAGATGCAATTCTATGATTAACATCATATTTAGCAAGCATTTTACGGAAAGCACCATGAATAAAGTGTGAACCACCATCAGTCATTAAATATCTAGGGACTCCAAACCTCAGGAAAATAACTTCCTTAAGCATTTTAATAGAAGTGTTATGATCAGCACTACTAGTTGGAATAGCTTCTACCCACTTAGTAACGTAATCAACACTACTAGGCCGGGAAATTTTTGAAAAGTCCTTAATGAACCTTCTATAAAATCCAGCGTGACCAAGGAAACTTCTTATACCTTTGATGTCCTTGGGACATGGCATCTTTTCAATAGCATCAACCTTGGCTTTATCAACTTCAATACCTCTTTCAGAAACTTTATGCCCCAAGACAATACCTTCATTAACCATAAAGTGGCACTTTTCCCAATTCAAGACAAGATTAGTTTCTTCACATCTCTGCGAAACTCGATCAAGATTGCTCAAGCAATCATCAAAATAAGAACCATAGACGGAAAAGTCGTCCATGAAAACCTCACAAATCTTTTCACAAAAGTCAGAGAATATAGCCCTCATGCATCTTTGAAAGGTAGCAGGTGCATTACATAAACCAAAAGGCATACGTCTATAAGCAAAAGTACCAAAAGGGCATGTAAAAGTAGTCTTTGATTGATCTCTAGCCGACACAGGTATTTGAGAGAAACTAGAATAACCATCTAGAAAGCAATAGTGTGTATGTTTGCATAATCTTTCTAGCATTTGATCAATAAAAGGTAAGGGGTAATGATCTTTCTTAGTAGCTTTATTTAATTTGCGGAAATCAATTACCATCCTATAACCTGTGATAATTCTTTGTGGAATCAATTCATCTTTATCATTAGGAACAATAGTAATACCTCCCTTCTTAGGGACACAATGGACAGGACTTACCCACTCACTATCAGCAACGGGATAGATTATACCTGCCTCCAGAAGCTTGAGTATTTCTTTTCTTACCACTTCTTTCATTTTAGGATTCAGACGTCGTTGAGGATCACAAACTGGTTTGGCATCTGCTTCCAAATTTATTTTATGTTGACATAGAGTGGGACTAATGCCCTTAAGATCATCAAGTGTATATCCAATAGCAGCACAGTGCTTCTTCAGAGTTTTCAATAATCTTTCTTCTTCATGCTTTGAAAGGTTAGCACTAATAATAACAGGATATATCTTCTTTTCATCAAGATAAGCATATTTAAGATTATCAGGCAAATGTTTAAGCTCAAACACGGGATCACCCTTGGGTGGAGGAGGATCCCCTAAAATTTCAACAGGCAAATTATGTTGCAGAATAGGTTCCTGTTTAAAGAATACTTCATATATTTCCCTTCTTTCATTCATGAACATATCATTTTCATGGTCTAGCAAATAGTGTTCTAAAGGATCACTAGGAGGTACGGCAATAGAAGCAAGACCAATAATTTCATCCTTACTAGGTAATTCTTCCTCACAATGTTGTTTGCTAAATTTAGAGAAATTAAACTCATGAACCATATCATCCAAGCCAACAGTAACACCATTCTTTGTGCAATCTATGGTAGCATTGACAGTATTTAAGAAGGGTCTACCAAATATAATGGTACAAAAGCTATCTTGTGGGGAACCAAGAACAAGAAAATCAGCAGGATATTTAGTTTTCCCACACAAGACTTCAACATCTCTAACAATTCCCATTGGTGAAATAGTATCTTTATTAGCAAGTTTAATAGTAACATCAATTTCTTCTAACTCAACCGGTGCAATGCCATGCATAATTTCTTTGTATAAGTCAATATGTATTGCACTAGCACTAGCACTCATATCACATAAGCCATGATAACAATGATCTCCTATTTTAATAGAAATAACAGGCACGCCTACCATAGGTCTATATTTATCTTTATCACAAGGTTTAGCAATTCTAGCAGTTTCACCTTTGAACTGAATAACATGCCCATCAATATTATCAGACAAGAGATATTTAACAATAGCAATATTAGGTTCTACTTTAACTTGCTCAGTAGGTGTATAAGTTCTAATATTGCTTTTACGAACAACAGTTGAAGCTTTAGCATGATCCTTTATTATAACAGGGAAATGTGGTTTCTCAACATAAGAAGTAGGAACAATAGGATCATTATAAGTGACAGTCTTTTCTTCAACTTTAATAGGTGCAGCTACTTTTACTTCTATGGGAGGATGATATTTAAACCACTTCTCCTTAGGGAGATCAACATAAGTAGCAAAAGATTCACAGAAAGAAGCTACTATCTCAGAGTCAAGTCCATATTTAGTGCTAAACTTACGGAAAATATCGGTATCCATAAAAGATTTAACACAATCAAACTTAGGTGTCATACCTGACTCCTTACCTTCGTCGAGGTCCCAATCTTCAGAGTTGCGTTTAATTCTATCCAATAAATTCCATCTGAATTCAATAGTCTTCATCATAAAAGAGCCAGCACAAGAAGTATCGAGCATGGTGCGATTTGATACGTCTCCATCGTATCTACTTTTCCAAACACTTTTGCCCTTGTTTTGGACTCTAACTTGTATGATTTGAATGGAACTAACCCGGACTGACGCTATTTTCAGCAGAATTGCCATGGTGTTGTTTTATGTGCAGAAAACAAATACTCTCGGAATGACCTGAAACTCCACGGAACATCTTAGAAAAAACAATAAAAAATCCTCACCAAAGATGAATACCAGGGGGCCCACACCCTTCTCACGAGGGTGGGGGGCGCGCCCCCTACCTCGTGGGCCCCTGGAGACCCTCCGACGCCAACTCCAACTCTATATATTAGCTTTCGGAGAGAAAAAAATAGGAGAGAAGAAATCATCGCGTTTTACAATACGGAGCCGCCGCCAAGCCCTAAAACCTCTCGGGAGGGCTGATCTGGAGTCCGTTCGGGGCTCTGGAGAGGGGGATTCGTCACCGTCGTCATCATCAACCATCCTCCATCACCAATTTCATGATGCTCACCACCGTGCGTGAATAATTGCATCATAGGCTTGCTGGACGGTGATGGGTTGGATGAGATTTATCATGTAATCGAGTTAGTTTTGTTAGGGTTTGATCCCTAGTATCCATTATGTTCTGAGATTGATGTTGCTATGACTTTGCTATGCTTAATGCTTGTCACTAGGGCCCGAGTGCCATGATTTCAGATCTGAACCTATTATGTTTTCATGAATATATGTGAGTTCTTGATCCTATCTTGCAAGTCTATAGTCACCTACTATGTGTTATGATCCGGCAACCCCGAAGTGACAATAATCGGGACCACTCCCGGTGATGACCATAGTTTGAGGAGTTCATGTATTCACTATGTGTTAATGCTTTGTTCCGGTTCTCTATTAAAAGGAGGCCTTAATATCCCTTAGTTTCCAATAGGACCTCGCTGCCACGGGAGGGTAGGACAAAAGATGTCATGCAAGTTCTTTTCCATAAGCACGTATGACTATATACGGAATACATGCCTACATTACATTGATGAATTGGAGCTAGTTCTGTGTCACCCTATGTTATGACTGTTACATGATGAACCGCATCTGGCATAATTATCCATCACTGATCCGGTGCCTACGAGTTTTCCATATACTGGTTCTCGCTTATTTACTTTTCCGCTGCTACTGTTACAATCACTAGAAAATACCAAAAACATTACTTTCGCTGTCTTTACTTTTGTTGCTGCTATCACCACTATCATATTACTTTGCTACTAAACACTTCGCTGCAGATACTAAGTTTCCAGGTGTGGTTGAATTGACAACTCAGCTGCTAATAATTGAGAATATTCTTTGGCTCCCCTTGTGTCGAATCAATAAATTTGGGTTGAATACTCTACCCTCGAAAGCTGTTGCGATCCCCTATACTTGTGGGTTATCAAGACTAATTTCTGGCGCCGTTGCCAGGGAGCATAGCTCTATTCTTTGAGTCACTTGGGATTTATATCTACTGGACACTATGAAGAACTTGAGAGATCCAAAAACCAAGATCTATCCCTCAACTACGAGGGGAGGTAAGGAACTGCCATCTAGCTCTGCACTTGATTCACCTTCTGTTATGAGTAAGTTTGCGACACCTACGCCTGCTTCTGCTATTCGTTCTGATATGTCGCATGTTATTGATGATGCCACTTCTGCTATGCATGATACTTATGATGAAACTGCTTCTATGCCTGATACCACTGTGCCCCTTGGTGAATTTCTTGATGAAAAAATTGCTAGGGCTAGAGAAAAAGAAATTATTGAATCTGAATACGATGATGATAGTGATGATGAAAATATGCCTGTTATTCCTGTGGGTTATCTTTTTGATATGGAATCTTCTTCCGCTATTTTAGCTTGCAAGGATAGATATGAGCTTAAGAGGTTATTAATTAAATGGAACAAAGAATCACTTAGAGATAAAATGAAACCTGACACTGCTTTTGCTACTTCACCTATATGCGTTCCTGATAAGGATTATGAATTCTCCGTTGATCCTGATATAATATCTTTGGTTGAATCTAATCCGTTTTATGGCTATGAATCTGAAACTGTTGTGGCACATCTTACTAAGTTAAATGATATAGCTGCCCTGTTCACTAATGTGAGAGATCGCGTTACTTCTATATACTCAAAATATTTCCGTTCTCATTAAAGGGTGATGCTAAGATATGGTTTAATTCTCTTGATCCTGGTTGTGTGCATAGTCCCAAGGATATGATTTATTACTTCTCTGCTAAATATTTCCCTGCTCATAAGAAACAAGCTGCTTTGAGGGAAATATACAACTTCGTGCAAATTAAAGAAGAGAGTCTCCCACAAGCTTGGGGGAGGCTTCTCAAGTTACTTAATGCTTTGCCTGATCATCCTCTTAAGAAACCCGAAATACTTGATATCTTTTATAATGGACTAACCGATGCTTCCAGAATTTACCTGGATAGTTGTGCTGGTTCTCTTTTCAGGGAATGAACACCGGATGAAGCTGAAATCCTATTGAATAATATGTTGACAAATCAAAATAATTGGGCACCTCCTGAGCCAGCTCCTGCTCCAATTATTGAGCCTATTCCTAAACCAACTCCGAAGAAGAGAGGTATTCTATTTCTCAGTCCCGAAGATATGCAAGAGGCAAAGAAATATATGAAAGAAAAAGGTATTAAAGCTGAAGATGTTAAGAATTTACCTCCTATTGAAGAAATACATAGTCTTAATTCACCGCCTGTTGAAGAAACATATGATCTCAATTCTTTATTTACTGAAGAACCTCCTGATCCCGATATCCCGACACAGGTAGTAAAGGTAAATTCTCTCTATAGATATGATAAAGCTGAAATTCCTCCTACTAAAATTGCTAGTCGGTGCTTGGATGAGTTTGATAACTTTATGTTTAAGCAAGACGACTTCAATGCTTATTTTGGTAGACAATTAAAAGAAAATGCTTATATGATTAGACGCTTGGGTGATTTATGGCTAATATTAAAGGTGAACTTAAACTTGTTAGCAAACATGCTTCTATGGTTACCACTCAAGTAGAACAAGTACTTAAGGCTAAAAAAGAAGTGCTTGATGAAATGAATAGTAAGGAAAATGATTATGCTGTTAGAGTGGCTACTAGAACTGGTAGAATGACTCAGGAACCTTTGTATCCTGAAGGCCACCCTAAGAGAATCGAGCAAGATTCTCAAAGAAATAATATTGATGTTCCTAGTTCTTCTAAAAAGAAGAAGAAGAAAAATGATAGAACTGTGCAAACTTCTAGTGAACCTATTGCTGAACCACCTGATAATCCAAATGATATATCTATGTATGATGCTGAAACACAATCTGGTAATGAACATGAACCTAATGAAAATATTAATGATGATGTTCATGATGATGCTCAACCTAGTAATGACAATGATGTAGAAATCGAACCTGCTGTTGATCTTGATAACCCACAATCAAAGAATCAACGTTATGATAAAATAGACTTTGTTGCTACGAAACATGGTAAAGAAAGGGAACCTTGGGTTCAGAAACCCATGCCTTTTCCTCCGAAACCATCCAAGAAAAAGGATGATGAGGATTTTGAGCGCTTTGCTGAAATGATTAGGCCTGTCTTTTTGCGTATGCGATTAACTGATGTGCTTAAAACAAATCCTTATGCTAAATATATGAAGGATATCATTACTAATAAAAGAAAGATACCGGAAGCTGAAATTTCCACCATGCTTGCTAATTATACTTATAAGGGTGGAATACCAAAGAAACTTGGAGACCCCGGAGTACCTACTATACCTTGCTCCATTAAAAGAAATTATATTAAAACTGCTTTATGTGATCTTGGAGCCGGTGTTAGTGTTATGCCTCTCTCTTTATATCATAGACTTGACTTGAATAAGTTGACACCTACTAAAATATATCTTTGCAAATGGCTGATAAATCAACTGCTATATCTGTCAGTATCTGTGAGGATGTGCCTGTTGTGGTTGCAAACGTTACTATTTTAACGGACTTTGTTATTCTTGATATTCCCGAGGACGATAGTATGTCTATTATTCTTGCAAGACCTTATCTTAATACTGCAGGGACTGTTATTGATTGCAACAAAGGCAATGTCACTTTTCATGTTAATGGTAATGAGCATACGGTACGCTTTCCGAGGAAACAACCTCAAGTTCATAGTATCAACTCTATTGGAAAAATTCCATCGATTATATTTGGAGGTTTTGAATTTCCTCTCCCTACTGTCAAGAAAAAATATGATATACTTATTATTGGGGATGTGCATATCCCCGTTGAGGTAACTTAGTGTTATTCGAAATTTCTCCGGTTTCATGATTATTGGAACGAGTTTGTTAACAATACTTGATCAACCTTGTTAGTGGATTCTTTTTGATGAGCATGAGATGGATGAAACTAGAAGCACAAACTTCTGTACCCCACTTTTACTTTCTGTTATTTATATTAAATAAAGTAAAAATAGTATTTTTCTGTCTGTTTCCTGACTTATCCGTGCAACATAAAAATATCCCGAAAATAAAAGTCCTCAGAATGACATGCCAATTTAATATGATTTTTTCGGGAATATTTGAGGATTTACTGTGCAAAAATTACCGCGGGAGGAGCTGCCACCTGGTCACGGGGGTGGTGGGCGCTCCCCCCTAGGGCGCGCCCCCTGCCTTGTGGGCCCACGGTGGCCCTCCTCCACTTATCCGAGCACCAATCTTCTTCCTCTATCTCACACAAACCCGAAAAACCAACTCAGGCACGAGTTCCAGCCACTTTTGCTGTGATTTTCGATCTCCTTGCTCAAAGCACCTCTTGCAAAACTGTTTGGGGAGATTGTTCCTTGGTATGTGACTCCTCCATTGGTCCAATTAGTTTTTGTTCTAGTGCTTTATTCTTTGCAAATTTGTGTTGCATAGGTGACCATGTTCTTGAGCTTGCATGTCAAATTTATATGGTTCTAAGTAGTTCTAATGCTTGATTTAGGCTCTAGGCACTTGTAGGAGTAGTTACTATCAGTTTTATTGAAGTTGGTTTACTTTTATTTTGAAGTTACTAAAAATTTCAGAATTTTTCAGAGGAAAACAATATTCTTAGGAAGATGTTCCAAGGTGGTTCCTCTAAGAAGCAAGGACCCAGGATTGCTATGCGCGATGCCGACGAGGATCCACCAAGAGACGCTCCAGTACGACCTTGCGAATGGCCGTCGGAAATTTTTATGGACCGTGCGGGAATTAAAGAAGAATTCAAAGTGTATTTGCGCAATGCCGGTCTTGAGGATTTTGAGGCTAACAAATGCCCCCAGTATCATGATCTCACAAGTTCATTTGTGAGGAGGTTTGAGTATTCATCTTCACGTAATTCTCCTTCAGTCATGTTTGATCTTTATGACAAATATTATACCATGGACCTAGAGGATTTCACTCTTGCATGCAAACTTCCATCTTGGGGCAGTATTAGGGATCCCCCTAAATCTGAATTTAGAAACTTTCTTGCTAGTATAACTGTGGGGGAATCTAGAGATATAATGCAGGCTACCATAGGGAGCATTCACTTTCCTGCTATACATTATTTTTCTCTCTTCATCGGTAGATGCATAAATGCTAAGGATGAAGCATGTCACATGAAGGAAATATGCCCTAGAGGCAATAATAATGTTATTATTTTATTTCCTTATATCATGATAAATGTTTATTATTCATGCTAGAATTGTATTATCCGGAAACATAATACTTGTGTGAATACATAGACAAACCAAACGTCACTAGTATGCCTCTACTTGACTAGCTCATTAATCAAAGATGGTTATGTTTCCTAACCATAGACATGTGTTGTCATTTGATTAACGGGATCACATTATTAGGAGAATGATGTGATTGACATGACCCATTCCATTAGCTTAGCACCCGATCGTTTAGTATGTTGCTATTGCTTTCTTCATGACTTATACATGTTCCTATGACTATGAGATTATGCAACTCCCGTTTGCCGGAGGAACACTTTGTGTGCTACCAAACGTCACAACGCAACTGGGTGATTATAAAGGAGCTCTACAGGTGTCTCCAAAGATACATGTTGGGTTGGCGTATTTCGAGATTAGGATTTGTCACTCCGTCGGAGAGGTATCTCTGGGCCCTCTCGGTAATGCACATCACATAAGCCTTGCAAGCATTTCAACTAATGAGTTAGTTGCGAGATGATGTATTACGAAACGAGTAAAGAGACTTGCCGGTAACGAGATTGAACTAGGTATTGAGATACCGACGATCGAATCTCGGGCAAGTAAAATACCGATGACAAAGGGAACAACGTATGTTGTTATGCGGTCTGACCGATAAAGATCTTCGTAGAATATGTAGGAGCCAATATGAGCATCCAGGTTCCGCTATTGGTTATTGACCGGAGACGTGTCTCGGTCATGTCTACATTGTTCTCGAACCCGTAGGGTCCGCACGCTTAAGGTTTCGATGACAGTTATATTATGAGTTTATGAGTTTTGATGTACCGAAGTTAGTTCGGAGTCCCGTATGTGATCGCGGACATAACGAGGAGTCTCGAAATGGTCGAGACATAAAGATTGATATATTAGACAGCTATATTCGGACACCGGAAGTGTTTCGGGTGATTTCGGAGAAAACCGGAGAGCCGGAGGGTTACCGGAACCCTACCAGGAGAAGTAATGGGCCATATGGGCCTTAGTGGAGAGAGAGAGGGGCAGCCAGGGTGGGCCGCGCACCTCCTCCCCCCCTGGTCCGAATTGGACTAGGAGAGGGGGGGCGGCTCCCCCCTTTCCTTCTCCCTCCCCACTTCCTTCCCCCTCCTAGTAGGAGTCCTACTCCTACTAGGAGGAGGACTCCTCCTGGCGCGCCAATAGGGGCCGGCCGGCCTCCTCCCCTTGCTCCTTTATATACGGGGGCAGGGGGCACCCCTAGACACACAAGTTGATCCACGTAATCATATTCTTAGCCGTGTGCGGTGCCCCCTTCCACCATAATCCTCGATAATATTGTAGCGGTGCTTAGGCGAAGCCCTGCGACGGTAGTACATCAAGATTGTCACCACGCCGTCGTGCTGACGGAACTCTACCCCGACACTTTGCTGGATCGGAGTCCGGGGATCGTCATCGAGCTGAACGTGTGCTAAAACTCGGAGGTGCCGTAGTTTCGGTGCTTGATCGGTCGGGCCGTGAAGACATACGACTACATCAACCGCGTTGTGCTAACGCTTCAGCTGTCGGTCTACAAGGGTACGTAGATCACACTCTCCCCTCTCGTTGCTATACATCACCATGATCTTGCGTGTGCGTAGGAAAATTTTGAAATTACTACGTTCCCCAACATCACATGTGTGTCCCTGATCTTAGCATTCTTAGGAGTGCTGTGTTAGGAGACCAATCTTATCATATGGGAGCCATTGTAGCTCATAGGTTGCATCATAATAGACATAATGGAGATTTCTTTGGAGGAATTTATGCAACCCGCTTAGCTCATTTTCTTGAGATAGACATTCGTGAGGGTGATATGGAGTTGCCTCCTGCATATTTAGATTATGACTCTATGGCTTCGCACCAGTTTGTCGAGAGGCCTGAATCACCTCTCTTATATCGTTTAATTTTTGATAAACGACGTGTTTTCCGTATTACTCTCCCTGCTCCTGCCTTCTTTGATTCACAGACAAAAAGAAGATATGTTATTACCAGAGAAGAGGCAGAAGAGTACGAGAGGAGAGCGGAGGCAGCTTGACTCCATGCTGCAGCACAGCAGGCGATAGCCGCTGCACATCAGTATGATCCTAACTATTCTTCATCGCAGTACGACCCCAGCTACACTTACGGGTATCCACCAGGCTATCCCTGGCAATAGACCAACTTAGGCCAAAATCCTAAGCTTGGGGGAGTACGTATTTCTCGCCGACATTACATTTATGTTCACACACACTCATTGCTAGATGTCGGTGCTCATACTTTTTCACTGTAATATCCATGCTAGTTTATTTTCTTTTTCCTGCTTTCTTCTTGTGTGTTTGTTAAACCTTAAGAAAAACCAAAAAAAATTAGTAGTAGTTTATTTTTTTGCTGTAGTAGTAATAATTAAAAAGAAAACCCAAAAATATTTCCCATTCTTCTTTTGCTTGTTGGGAGCTTTCCCGTGTAAATAGTTTTATTTCTTTTCTTTTCTTTGGGGGTCAGTAGGAGAAGACCATAATTAAATTGTTGAAGTGGCTCTTATATGCATTATTGTTGATTTAACCCAGATCCCATATTGCCTTGTCTTCTCCTATTTATTGAATGCTCGCAGATTCCAGCTCAGTCCAATGCACATGCACTCTTATTATTATTCACACCGTTCGGTCGTGCAAGTGAAAGGCAATTATGATGATATATGATGGACTGACTGAGATGAGAAAAGCTGGTATGAACTCGACCACTTTTGTTTTTGTAAATATGATGAGTCCCTCATTCTTGATTCAGCTTATTATGAATAAACATGTTTGCAATGACAATTAGAGATCATAGTTGTTTGTGCCATGCTTGATTAGCTATGAGTTATAATGATTTACCTTGTGTGCCAACATGCTATTGAGATGATTATGATGTGGTATGATGGGGTGGTATCCTCCTTTGAATGATTTAAGTGACTTGACTTGGCACATGTTCACGCATGTAGTTGAAACAAATCAACATAGCCTTCACGATATTTATGTTCATGGTGGATTATATCCTACTCATGCTTGCATCCAATGTTTATTAATTTTAAAGCATGTACATGGCTGTTGTCGCTCTCTAGTTGGTCGCTTCCTAGTCTTTTGCTAGCCTTCACCTGTACTAAGCGGGAATACTGCATGTGCATCCAATCCCTTAAACCCCAAAGTTATTCCAGATGAGTCCACCATACCTTCCTATATGCGGTATCTACCTGCCGTTCCAAGTAAATTTGTATGTGCCAAACTCTAAACCTTCAAATAAACATTCTGTTTTGTATGCTCGGATAGCTCATGTACCAACCAAGGCTGTCCTTATCTTCCGTGTTAGGCGGGTTATTCTCAAGATGAGTGGACTCCGTTCCTCACTCACGAGAAAATGGCTGGTCACCGGGATGCCCAGTCCCATGCTTTATGCAAACTAAATCAAAATTAATTGCAAACAAAACTCCCCCTGGGACCTGATGTATGTTGGAGGCACTCGTTGTTTCGAGCAAGCCATGGATTGATGCTTGTTGGTGGAGCGGGAGTATAAACTTTACCATTCCGTTTGGGAACCGCCTATAATGTGTTTAGCATGGAATATATCGCCATCTCTTAGTTGTTACATTGACAATGAAAGTATACCGCTCAAAATACAATTTATCTCTATTTCAAAACCGAGCTCTAGCACCTCTACAAATCCCTGCTTCCCTCTACGAAGGGCCTATCCATTTACTTTTATGTTGAGTCATCACCCTCTTATTAAAAAGCACTAGCTAGAGAGCACAGCTGTTATTTGCATTCATCACTGTTAATTTATATTGGGTATGACTATGATTGGATCTCTTTTACCATGAATTACAATGTCTAGTCAGTCCTTGATCTTTAAAGGTGATCTGCATTTATGTTTTGCGGTCTCAGAAAGGGCTAGCGAGATACCATCTTGTTATATCATATTATGATTGTTTTAAGAAAGTGTTGTCATCCGAGATTTATTATTATGACTTGCTAGTTGATTATGCTATTGATATGAGTAATCATGAGACCTGAGAATTATTGCAAATGTGGTTAGTTATGATCTATGCTGAAAACCTGAATGCTGGCTTGACATAGTTACAACAACAAGAGCAAACAAAGTTTGTAAAAGTTTTTCTTTCTTTCTTTTAGTTTGTCAACTAAATTGCTTGAGGACAAGCAAGGGTTTAAGCTTGGGGAGTTGATACGTCTCCGTCATATCTACTTTTCCAAACACTTTTGCCCTTGTTTTGGACTCTAACTTGTATGATTTGAATGGAACTAACCCGGACTTACGCTGTTTTCAGCAGAATTGCCATGGTGTTGTTTTATGTGCAGAAAACAAATATTCTCGGAATGACCTGAAACTCCACGGAACATCTTAGAAAAAACAATAAAAAATCCTCGCCAAAGATGAAGACCAGGGGACCCACACCCTTCTCACGAGGGTGGGGGGCGCCCCTCCCTAGGGCGCGCCCCCTACCTCGTGGGCCCCCTGGAGACCCTCCGACGCCAACTCCAACTCTATGTATTTGCTTTCGGAGAGAAAAAAATAGGAGAGAAGAAATCATCGCGTTTTATGATACAGAGCCGCCGCCAAGCCCTAAAACCTCTCGGGAGGGCTGATCTGGAGTCCGTTCGGGGCTCTGGAGAGGGGGATTCGTCACCGTCGTCATCATCAACCATCCTCCATCACCAATTTCATGATGCTCACCACCGTGCGTGAATAATTGCATCATAGGCTTGCTGGACGGTGATGGGTTGGATGAGATTTATCATGTAATCGAGTTAGTTTTGTTAGGGTTTGATCCCTAGTATCCATTATGTTCTGAGATTGATGTTGCTATGACTTTGCTATGCTTAATGCTTGTCACTAGGGCCCGAGTGCCATGATTTCAGATCTGAACCTATTATGTTTTCATGAATATATGTGAGTTCTTGATCCTATCTTGCAAGTCTATAGTCACCTACTATGTGTTATGATCCGGCAACCCCGAAGTGACAATAATCGGGACCACTCCCGGTGATGACCATAGTTTGAGGAGTTCATGTATTCACTATGTGTTAATGCTTTGTTCCGGTTCTCTATTAAAAGGAGGCCTTAATATCCCTTAGTTTCCAACAGGACCCCGCTGCCACGGGAGGGTAGGACAAAAGATGTCATGCAAGTTCTTTTCCATAAGCACGTATGACTATATACGGAATACATGCCTACATTACATTGATGAATTGGAGCTAGTTCTGTGTCACCCTATGTTATGACTGTTACATGATGAACCGCATCCAGCATAATTATCCATCACTGATCCGGTGCCTACGAGTTTTCCATATAC